>NC_079453.1:5859966-6159966 GCF_903798145.1 Danio aesculapii
TGTCAATATGGACCAAAATCTCTGAGGAATGTTTCCAGTACCTTGCTGAGTCTATGCCATGAAGGATTAAGAAGTTCAGAAGGCAAAATGGGAGTCCAACCTGGTACTAGTAAGGTGTACCTAATGAAGTGCCAAGTGAGTGTATAAAAAAAATTAATTAATTAATTAATTAATACAAAATAATTAAATATATATATATATATATATATATATATATATATATATATATATATATATATATATATATATATATATATATATATATATATATATATATATATATATATATATATATATATATTTTACTTGATTATGATTAATTTTATTGTTTCATTGTTTCCTGTATTTCTATGTTTATTCGAGTGTTAATCTGTGTCGGCTATTGCTGTCAACCAAACTGCCATTCCAATCCAATCCAGCAAAGAACGGTTCCAGAAACCAGGCAAAAAATAAATAAATAAATAAATAAATAAATAAATAAATAAATAAATAAATAAATAAATAAATAAATACATTTAAAAAACTAAGAAAATACCAGGCTAAAAATGTGGTGAAATCACACGACCGCGACAACTTTTCTAGATTGCTTATGAAAACTGTTGGGTGAGTCAGTTGATCAGTCAGTCAGTCGACTGCAACATGGCCTGGTCGGCTGAAGTGTATACTGCACCCTCTGGTGGATTTATGCGAGAAGAGGAAGTGAGAGTGAAATTTGAGATCATCAAAAAGCATACACAGCGGCCTTTGGTGGATTGCATAAACAAAAACTGCAAGCAGATGTATCTTCGGTTAAAAATTTCACTCTCCCCAGAAATGTAGACGTGGGTACGTATCCACAATGACGCTGGGTTGGGAGTAATGGTGTTGAAAATGAATCTTTGCATCACAGAAATTAATTACATTTTTCAATTGTTTTGACTATGGTATTGATATAAACTGTAAAAAAAATTCCACATAATTCCTTCATGTTGTCTCAACACAAATTTAAGTAGATTGAACATAAAACAAGTAAGCTTAAAAAAGCAAAAAATAAATAAATAAATAAACTCTCAAAACTCTCTCTCTCAAAAAAAAAATCAAGAGTTGTGTTGTTTCAACTTATTTTAAACAAGTAGTTTGAATAACTAGGAAAAATACATGTTTGAGTGTATAAATATACAAATAATACAAATTAAGCAGCAAAACATATGAATCAACATATCCTGAGGGTTTTTTTGGGACAACTTAATTGTTTTATGTTTGATCTACTTAAATTTGTAAAATCAATTAGATTAACTTAATCAATTTGTGTTGGAATAACATTAAGTAATTATGTGGAACCCTGCATTTTTTAAAGTGTTCGCTCAATATGTGAGTATTTTTAACACACAAATATTGCATACATACTGTATAAGTAGTCCGCAATATAGTTCATAAGATTTTGGAACGGAGCAAGAAATTTGTACTCTAACAATATTCTCCAAAGCACACAAGAACAAACTGAAATATTTATTCTGCATGATATTAGGAAACCCACTGAGATGTGCTTTCAGGAGATTGGATCCAAAATAAGATTTTTTTTAATATCTTTTTATCATCGGATCTACAGTCAATACCCACAAGCTGACAGTTATTTCTCCTGCTGGGTTTGCTGACATGCCTCCTGTGTGGAGCTGGCAGTCAAAAAGAAAAGAAAAAAAAAGAGAAGAAATTCTACTATAAACAGACGTGTGGTAAATACCTACCAACAATACACATTTTAATCTGCCAAAAGACAAATTCAACTTCTCTAAAATGTACCACAAACTGTGCTGGAAACAACTTAAAACAAAACAAAAAAACGGTTTTATTGTCAACCATTTGTATTCTCTTAAAAATGTAGTAATATTCAAAGCAGTGCGATTAATGTTATCTAAAACTATCGAACGCTACATTCGCACTTCAGTTATTATATTGCGAATACTAAAATGCTGTGTCCCAATTTTTCTACATCCAAAAAGCACTTTGTTAAAAAAAAGTATATTTTGAGTGTGTAACAGAAGAATATGCAAGCTTTGACACATACGCTACGTCTGAAAATGCATACGTCCATAATATAAAACAAAACGAAACAAAACAAAACAAAACAAACAAAACAAAACAAACAAAACAAAACAAAACAAAACAAAACAAAACAAAACAAACAAAACAAAACAAAAACAAAACAAAACAAAACAAAACAAAACAAAACAAAACAAAAAACTTTCATATCAACTCTCCATGTTTCTGGACATATCGCAATTCTTAGTGTGCCTCATGCAGGTGAGTGGGCTTTACAAACCAACAGCAACACACTCTTTTCCTCTCCATATGTACCAGACACCTTCCTTTTTGTATCTCATACTTCTTGAAAACATTGTGCAATTCTGAATGTGCTACAAACGAAACAAAACAAAATAAAATAAAAAGCAGTGCGATTAATGTTATCTAAAACTATCGAACGCTACATTCGCACTTCAGTTATTATATTGCGAATACTAAAATGCTGTGTCCCAATTTTTCTACATCCAAAAAGCACTTTGTTAAAAAAAAGTATATTTTGAGTGTGTAACAGAAGAATATGCAAGCTTTGACACATACGCTACGTCTGAAAATGCATACGTCCATAATATAAAACAAAACGAAACGAAACAAAACAAAACAAAACGAAACGAAACAAAACAAAACAAAACAAAACAAAACAAAACAAAACAAAACAAAACAAAACAAAACAAAACAAAACAAAACAAAACAAAACAAAACAAAACAAAACAAAACAAAACAAAAAACTTTCATATCAACTCTCCATGTTTCTGGACATATCGCAATTCTTAGTGTGCCTCATGCAAGTGAGTGGGCTTTACAAACCAACAGCAACACACTCTTTTCCTCTCCATATGTACCAGACACCTTCCTTTTTGTATCTCATACTTCTTGAAAACATTGTGCAATTCTGAATGTGCTACAAACAAAATAAAATAAAATAAAATAAAAAGCAGTGCGATTAATGTTATCTAAAACTATCGAACGCTACATTCGCACTTCAGTTATTATATTGCGAATACTAAAATGCTGTGTCCCAATTTTTCTACATCCAAATAGCACTTTTTCTTAAAAAAGTATATTTTGAGTGTGTAACAGACGAATATGCAAGCTTTGAGACATATGCTACGTCTGAAAATGCATACGTCCATAGTATAAAACAAAACAAAACAAACAAAAACAAAACAAACAAAACAAAACAAAACAAAACAAAACAAAACAAAACAAAACAAAACAAAACAAAACAAAACAAAACAAAACAAAACAAAACAAAACAAAACAAAACAAAACAAAACAAACAAATCAAAACCTTTCATATCAACTCTCCATGTTTCTGGACATATCGCAATTCTTAGTGTGCCTCATGCAGGTGAGTGGGCTTTACAAACCAACAGCAACACACTCTTTTCCTCTCCATATGTACCAGACACCTTCCTTTTTGTATCTCATACTTCTTGAAAACATTGTGCAATTCTGAATGTGCTACAAACGAAACAAAACAAAATAAAAGCAGTGCGATTAATGTTATCTAAAACTATCGAACGCTACATTCGCACATTAGTTATTATATTGCGAATACTAAAAGGCTGTGTCCCAATTTTTCTACATCCAAAAAGCACTTTTTCTTAAAAAAAAAAGTATATTTTGAGTGTGTAACAGAAGAATATGCAAGCTTTGAGACATACGCTACGTCTGAAAATGCATACGTGCATAGTATATAGTACACTAAAAATAGTATGCAAGCCGAGTAGTCTGCCCGAATTCGAAGTATTTGAAAAACAGAATGCAAGAATTACCCCGATGACCTACTACTTCCGGCGAGATTCTGTAGTATGCCACCTACTTATAAACAGACTGTTATATAGTAGTATCACTATTAGTAGATGTAGTAGTAGTATTTGTCGTTGGTATAGTAATATCGGAAGTAGCAGATTTTGTCGATGTAGATGTTGTAGGAGCAGTCATTGTTGTAGTAGTATCACTAGTACTAGTGGTAAATGTTGTTGTAGTAGTATCAGTTGTAGTAGATGTAGTAGTAGCAATAGTAGTTGTCGTTGTAGTAGTTGATTAGTAATTTTCTGTAGTAGCTGGTGTAGTACTTGCAATTATTATTATTATTGTTGTTGTCAGTCGTTATTACTGTTGTCTTTTCTTTTTATTATTACTATCATTATATTGCTATCATTGTTGTCACTCCTTACCACTGATAGTTTTTTTTCTCTATCTATTTTATTTACAGTATATCTATGCTATTTGTTTCATTTAATGACTGTTATACATGTTGTTTGTGTATATATATATATATATATTGTAAACCACAAAAACCAGTACACACACTATTTCTTATTAGCATCTGTAAATCTACACATTTCCTTCATGTTGTCCCAACACAAATTGGTGAAGTTAACTTAATCATTTTTACAAATTTAAGTGGATTGAACGTAAAACAATTAAGTTGTCCCCTCAAAAAATTCATTAAAGGCTTTAAATAATCTAGCTCCTGTTTATCTAACCAACCTCTGTCTCGCTACAATCCAATCCGCTATTTAAGATTTCAAAACTCAGGGTTTCTGGTAGTATCTAGAATGGCAAAGACCACTAAAGGAGGTCGAGCCTTCTCATTTATGGCCCCTAAACTCTAATATAACCTTCCTGATAATGTCAGAGGCTCAGACACACTCTCTCAGTTCAAAACTAGATTAAAATATGTCCTTGTAAACTACCAAAACCAGCACACACACACTATTTGTTTTCATAACTCAGTGACTGCCTCCTAATTTTCATCGTGACTCACACAAATATGTTTAGACAGATTGGTGTAATGAACGTAGCGGCTGCATTGTGTCCAAAGTCAGAGCTTGTTGAATCAACAGCGCTAACACGGCTTAGCTTTACACTTAGACTTCCCTTCAGTGATCTAATTCATGTCAGCGCCACAATAGACCTGTGCAGTGAAACCTGAAAGATTGAGAATCTCGTATTTTTGTCTGCGCTCATTGTCAGAAATAAACCCAGCCGATGTTGCTGGGAGATTAGTGTTAGTTTGACAGTTCAGATTAGCGGTGACAGCTCTTGGGCTGCTGGAGTTGACTCGTTTCTTTAAGAGACTCCGGTAGTAACAGGATTGTGGTGCATATATGAGTCTAACCTTGATGAAACATGTACCCTCAGTGTTGGAAATATATACTGCAAAAAAATGCTTTACATAATTAGATATTTGGTCTTGTTTCTAGTCACATGTTAAAATGAACAGTGTGTGTGTAGTCGTTTTGGGACACAATTTTGTACAATGACCTGGGGATAACAAGTATATAAGGTATTTTCATTCAGATATATAGCAAGGTACCAAACATCTGGTATTGTTACCAAATTCCATTGGCATATTTTATCTGAGGCGCATGAGTGTGTTGTTAATTGTCTGCCAAGAGACTGCGATGGATGTAATGTTCTCTCGTGCGAAATTAAATTAGGTAAATGAGATGAATTATGGATTTAGACAGCCTTTTTTTAGGGAGCTCAAATTATATATTTAGACCCATTTAGATGGGTCTGAGGTGATTCTGACGGTGTTAATTTAAAGGCTAAAATGAGCAGAGACATTCACAGGAAAGCTTTCTATCCACATCACTTTAGTGCGTAGGCTGGAAAATAAAGAAAAATGCCAGAAAAAAGCCTGCACATTATCTATGAACTGCAAAAAAAGTCATTTTTAGAAGTTGTAAATAAAACAATTATTAGAGTGTTACAATTTCAGCTTTTTTACTTCTACTTTGAAAGTATAATTGAGTGTACTGCTTTTTGTTTTCTTTGGAATCGTGATTACTAGCAGTTTCAGAGTTTTCTAAACCAAAAATTCCTGAAGGTCTACACTGTAAAACGTTAAATGGAAAAAAAAGTCACGACAACAAACGTTGTTTTATGTTACTTTAACTTATTTTAAAAAGTTAATAAGGTTAACTTCATGTTTGTAGGCAGCTTGACTAATGTACACAGGTTCTACATAATTCCTTCATGTTGGCCGAACACAAATTGGTTAAGTTAACATAACCGTTTTTCAAATGTATATGGATTGAACATAAATTAAGTTGTCTCCCAAAAAACGAACAAATTTTGTTGGATCAACGCATATTATAAAGCTTAAATAATCTAGCTTCTCTTTATCTAACCAACCCTCTGGCTCGCTACAATCCAAATCGCTACTTAACATCTCAAAACTCAGGGCTTCTGGTAGTACCCAGAATAGCAAAGCCCACTAAAGGAGGTCGAGCCATCACATTTATGGCTCCTAAACTCTGGAATAGCCTTCCTGATAATGTCCAAGGCTCAGACACACTCTCTCAGTTCAAAACTTAAACTTAAGACCTATCCTTTTAGTAAAGCATACACACAATGCATCACGTAAGCATATGATGCATAAGGGGCTGATCACACCGATTTTGTGAAGAGAGGCGCCTTTTTTAAATGATTTACTAACGGCCGCAAGTGTTTTGCACTCTGCTTATGCACGCTGCGCGCCTCACGTCTTAACTGCCTGCTGCACCTCACATTTTTGCCGTTGCGCACTGTGCGTTCACAGTTGGAAAAAGGGAACTCTGATAAAAAAAAAAAAAAACGTCAGTCGCGTCTTTTTCATTCTCCAATCAAATGAAAGCAGAGGCGGGGTTTCCATTGAGGTGACAGCAGTGTTAGTGTTGTCAAGACGACTAAGGAGACTTTTGAAGATAGAGAAGATACTAGTGGTCGCTGTTTTGAGTTATGCGGTGCTGTATGACTTCACAAATCTTGAATATCACAATATTATTAAATATTAAAATTATACCAATATCAACAGCAACATTCGTGGACATTATAAAAATGCTCCTTAAAGAGCTAAAATCCTGGTTTCTCGTCAGCAGAAATTTCCCAATAATAATAGCAGCAGTATAGAAATCCAATTCATCTCTTTCATTCATCATGTAGCATCTTTACAGGCATAAATCTTACTTGTAAGGTGTGAATGGTCACGTTTTAAGTACCGTATCTCAGTTACAGGGCTTGATCATAGTAGTATGGCTCAGGGCTGTCTGATTCCCTCTCATCTTTTTTTTTTCTCCTGCCAATCTATGAGTTAAACCCAAAGGCCTCTGGGCACTGGAACAGCTTTCTAACTGTGAGGCAAAACGCCTGCCAAGCGGGTAATGTGTTTAAAGAACAGCACTGGAACATGGCAGGTTTTATGTCCCATTTATCTCGCTGGCCCTCTGTTTTATATCCTCTTATTTTAACACAGTATCTGTGAAACATAAGGCAGTGGTTCACTACTGTTGGGTTGTGGCCTAATAACAGGACACGGGTTCTTACTGGGTCGCCGACAATGATATACCACTAATAAAATGCAATTAACCGTTTAATCATCCAAGCACAGGACAGAAAAATCTATTTGATGCTCTTTAAACCAAATCATGTCCATGGTTTATCAATATAAAGCTGAAGTAAAAACTATTCACCCTCCTGTGAATTTTGTTTTCTTTTTCCAAATATTTCCCAAATTATGTTTAACAGAGCACAGAATTTTTCACAGTATTTCCTATAATATAAAGAAAGTCTTATTTGCTTTATTTAGGCTAGAATGAAAGCAAATAAAATTTTAGTATTAGCAATAGTATTAGCCCCCTTATGCAATATTTGTTTTCGATTGTCTACAGAACAAACCACTGTTATACAATGACTTGTCTAATTACCATAACTTGCCTAATAATCCTAGTTAAGCCTTTAAATGTCACTTTAAGCTGAGCTTTAAGCATGACTTGACCTCAGAATTAAATATACCTGAAAGTCACCAAACAGATGTAGAGAAATTTGGGAAAACCTTTGAACAATCATGAGGAATCATGAGGAAAATTGTTCTGTAGATTTGTTTTCCAATCCGCAATGCCGCAGAAAACGCTGATGAAGTAAATACAGCAAACAACCTCCTGTCATTACCAATCAGGGATGTGAACGATGGCAGAAATAATCACGAAATTGACAATGAAAGAAAAAAAAAATGGGGCAAAAAATAGATTTTTCTTTGCTCTTTTAAAATAAAAAAGTCTCTAGACAGCGCATTCAAGTCATTTACCATAATAAAACTAAAAACAAGACTCAAATCAGCTCATAGTTGACAGGTTTGCGTCGATTAAAATGAATTGTGGTGCGATTCCACTGTTAGCGTGGTTCATTTGAAGAAGTGTGAACATTAAGCTTGGTGTACGAGGTGTAATTTTTGTTATCATATCAGCTGATTTAATCCCATCAGGAAAAGCTGTGCTTATATTGGTAATTCAAGAGTTCTCACTTAGATATGCTTAGCGTTTATAGCAGGTTTGGCATGCTGGCCCGGGAGAGAACCCTGAGCTTGGAGATATTTGAGCCCAAGGCTCCCACCCGGTCAAATAAGCATATCTGGAGATCCGAGATCAGGTAGGTCTCGAGAGCCCCCCTTAAAATAGGGAGGAAAAGGAGGAGATGGGGTGGAAGGGGGGATTCTTCAAAAACGAAGATAGAGCAGTAGGGAAAA
Organism: Danio aesculapii; assembly: GCF_903798145.1. Lineage (NCBI taxonomy): Eukaryota > Metazoa > Chordata > Actinopteri > Cypriniformes > Danionidae > Danio > Danio aesculapii. The sequence goes on from NC_079453.1 coordinate 5,868,545, forward strand.
AATTAGCCATTTACAGTAAACTAGGATCACTCTGATTGGATTATTACTGATTACAGATGAGCAGCCAGTCGGGCTCAATCATATCACATGCTCCTCTCGAAATTAGTTTATGAAACTTCACTTCTCGGATGATCCAATCATACCATGTGAGAGAAACTTACAAGCTGAACCTCGGAAAGCCATGTCTACCATTTGATGAAGAATTTCATGCGATTACTTTGGAATTCACCAGGTTTTAAAATCGTATCTTATATCACCACGTCCAAATGTGTTTCACATAAACTAGCATGTGACATGTGTGTGAACATACAGTCTTCTGACCAACAGAATGTGAACCATCTACGCCCACCTTTACAATTAAAACTTTGGTGTGCGCCAAACAAGCAAGCTAAGGCTGCCTAAAAGGTGAGTCTAATTACAACCAATGACATCTAAATGAACCAAAACAGGACAAAACAGGACATATATATATATATATATATATATATATATATATATATATATATATATATATATATATATATATATATATATATATATATATATATATATATATATATATATATATATATATATATACATATATATATATATATATAAACAAACAAATAAATAAATAAATAAATAAACAATTAAACAAATAAATACATTTTAAAAAGTAAAACATAAATAACAATGCAAATACAATTAAAAATAAAATAAAAAACTTAATGAATATATAGAAAGAGAAATAGAAGAGAATAAAAAAATCAAAAGATTTATATATATATATATATATATATATATATATATATATATATATATATATATATATATATATATATATATATATATATATATATATATATATATAAATTTTAAATAATTTAGTTTCAGTTCAGTTCAGTGTTCAAAACGTCAATGTTCTCCTTCGAATTATAATTCTGTTTTTTATATTATATTGAGGGATGATTATTTATGTTAATTTTTCCAATTGACGATCACCACTCCTTAACCGAATAGGCTATAACCTTTAACGGTCAGATTAATATTAAATTATAACTTCATTAATTAATATTTATTAACTAATTAATATTAGTTCATATTTAATTAATTAATTATATATAGCAGTTTAAAAAGTAAGAAGAGACGTCTTCTTTCAAGGCCAAGGACAGCATGAGTGTCAAGACAAGTGTCCTTTTTCACTTGTTCAACAAACAAACAAAGAAAGAAACAAACAAACAAACAAACAAACAAATAAACAAACAATTAAACAAATAAATACACTTGAAAAAGTAAAGCATAAATAACAATAAAAATACAACAATTAAAAATAAAATAAAAAACTTAATAAAATAAATAGAAAGAGAAATAGAAGAGAATAAAAAAATCTAAAGATTTATATAAACAAATTAATGTATATATATATATATATATATATATATATATATATATATATATATATATATATTAAAAAAAATGGTATATTTTTATAAAATTTTAAATAATTTAGTTTCAGTTCAGTTCAGTGTTCAAAACGTCAATGTTCTCCTTCGAATTATAATTCTGTTTTTTATATTATATTGAGGGATGATTATTTACGTTAATTTTCCTAATTGACGATCACCGCTCCTTAACCGAATAGGTTATAACCTTTAACCGGTCAGATTAATATTAAATTATAACTTCATTAATTAATATTTATTAACTAATTAATATTAATTCATATTTAATTAATTAATTATATATTGCAGTTTAAAAAGTAAAAAGAGACGTCTTCTTTCAAGGCCAAGGACAGCATGAGTGTCAAGACAAGTGTCCTTTTTCACTTGTTCATTTCTCCTTCCACTCACCAAAGTCGCGCGCTGAAAGTGATCTGAGTTATAAAGAAGATCCGCGTGTACACTGTTAAACTTTCGCCATCCTCAAAAGCGAGCCAAACGGGTCACTCCTGCCTATTGACAAGCTGTTCAGACCTGGTGATTGATTCCCACAAAGACAACAATGCTTTTCCCCTTTGTGCAAACTACAGGAATGTCACCATAAATTCACCTGAGGCGAATCGATAGCTGAGACGAGGTGGGCAGAGAATCCCATCCAACGCCGCTTTCACTCAATACAGCCTCACAAAAGACAGAAACGCTTTTCCGCTGATGGATCGTCCTTCCTGTCACAGCTGGGTGGCAGCCATATCGGAAATACTCTAGACAGTGACATACAGTCAGTTGTGTTGGTAATGTCACCATTTAATAGCATGCATCTTGCTCAAAGCCCAGCGCTACTTTCCTGCGACCGGGAAAAACAATCAGCTTTTAGATAAGCGTAATGACTGCTATACACTGGAGAGATTGCAGCTCTCAGAATTCAAAAAGGTCATTATTTTGATTGTGTACTACATAGTAAAAAATATCTGTTAATTAACAGTTTCTATATTTTGTGATTCACGAGTGTTTTCTGTTTACTTAAAGGGCACCTATGGTAAAAAATCTACTTTTCAAGCTGTTTGGACAGACATATGTGCATGTATGGTGTATAGACCGTCATATTGGGGTGATATAAGCACACCCAGTGCTTTTTTTTTTAATTTAACAACATAAAAAACAGTGGACCAATTGGAGCGATTTTAAAACCGACCGCAACTTTACATAGGACTGCGGTCCCCCCGCCCAGCAATATTGATTGACAGGCGCGTCATCATATCCTCAGTTTGTTTATTCACGTCCGCCATTTTCAGCGTGAGTCAAAGCGATATCACTAAAGGAACACCCTTGCTCTATTTTTAGATGCAAGGCTCATTGGGCTCAACACGAGCAATATTCTCCACATTATCGCTCTTATCGGAATTATTGGTTGTATTTATAGGTAGGTTTGCAAACCTGTGTACTTCTCATTGAGTCTACCTTATACTTCAGCCGTTTGCATTTCTCGCGATCCCAGAAGCTCCCTGTGATCTTAACTAGCATGCGTTTTAGAATTCTAAACATAGGTTTCTATCAGGGTTCACTCAAGTCGACGGCTGGGCGCCACGGACCACTGCAGAAACCTATGTTTAGAATTTAAAAACGCGTGGCGTGACGATTCGGGACACTTCATGTTTCTGCCGCGCCACAGAGAGTGTCTGGTGTGCCGTGTCGTGGCTTCGAGCGGCGCATCCGGGGCCTCAGTCAAAGTTAATTCAGTGTGTGTGGTTATTAGTTTCTGTGTACAAGCTCGGCACTTGAAACTAGCACACAGTTGGCTGTAAAACTGTACAAAGACACAAATGATTTTGTACTCTCTGCTTGGTCTGTGTCCGAGCCGTACATGTACTGGGAGGGAGCCCCAGGCTCGAGGATCTTATGAGCTCAGGGCTCTCTCCCGGGACAGCATTCCAAACAAGCTTTATAAACAATCATCAGCTAAGTGTGAACTCTTGAATCTCTGTTTAAAGAATAATTAAAACAAATTAAAATGACCGCTGGCGTATACATATGTATATATACACACATATACATATATATATATATATATATATATATATATATATTTTTTTTTTTTTTAATCTTGAGCTCTTGAAAGCAGCAGGGCTGTGGGTGCACGATCATTGCTTTTTGTCCAGTCTACGTCAAAGAGAACCGATCGCACCAGTCGTGTTTCCTGCACGGTTGCTTCGTGCAAATAATCAGGAGCATCCTCCCATTCGGTTTTAACCTGCTTCCTTTGCTCACACGAGCACAGTTATTTTTGTCAGTCGTGAAATCTACCCGCATTTGATGGGTTGGCGGTTGTTAATGTCAAGCCCTGGTTTTATGTATAGGTAGTGTTGTCACGATACTGGAATTTCCAACTTTGATACGATACCTTGAAAAATATCGATTTTTGATACCATTTTCGATATTGTGGGAAACAATTCACAATAAAATAACGCAAATGAAGTAAAAAGGGAAAAAATGACTAAACTATATGATGCTAATACCAGCAGTCCTTCAGTCCAAAAGGCAGTAAAATACAAAAAAAAAAAATTCTGATTAAAACAAAGAAGTGTTAAAATTTTGACATTATTATTAATTATTATTATTATCTCCCTGCGGATTGCATCATTTGCAAAATTTCAAGATTGTCTCATTTTAAATATTTCTATTAATAAAAACAGAAAAAAGCTGTTTTGATATTTTCCCAACACTAGTTTGAAGTTGTCGCAGATTCAGCACTCCTTTTCATTCATGGTTCTCGGTCGCAGCTAAAAATCACAATGCAGGAAAGGGTCTGAAATCTTCTGACACTTCCAGAACTTGGAAATCATTAGTTACAGGTTTCCAGCTTTTTTTAAAATATCTTTGTGTGTGTGTGTGTGTGTGTGTGTGTGTGTACATGTTTTTGTGACATATCAGGACACAAATCTGTATAATGACATAGGTATGACACAGGTATTACAAAAACGAGGTGAAATATGAGGACATTGGTGACGTCCTCATTTCTCAAAATGCTTATAAATCCCGCAGGATGGGTTTAATCAGAGAGTAAAGCTGCACACTGTCTCCTTTGATGGTTGGGTTTAGGAGTAGGGTGGGGTGAGGGCAATACAATATACGGTTTGTCCTGCATAAAATGAATGGAAACCTATGTAATGTACCCACTTTTCCCAAAAACAAACATGTGTGTGTGTGTGTGTGTGTGTGTGTGTGTGTGTGTGTGTGTGTGTGTGTGTGTGTGTGTGTGTGTGTGTGTGTGTGTGTGTGCGTTCAATAGAAGAAAGAAGCTCAAGGAACCACTTGGAACCACCAAGTTCCAAGTTTGGGTGAACTATCCCTTTAAAGATGGCAGTAAATAACACTTATGTTTAAGAGTAAAAAGATCCACCTAACAAGAACACACTTCTTTCTTTGAGCGCTGCAATGCATACAAGCATTAAATATTCATCCCCCTTGTGTGTTTCCTTCTTCTCAAATTTCCCCACACTTAGACGTGCATCATCTGTGTATCAAACACTCATCCGATCAGAATCAGCGCTCTTTATTACAGAGCTCACGGGGTCACAAGACACCATAAATATGATAATTCAGTCATCTGCAGGGACGGAGGTTTGCTGTTTGTGTTTGGTTGAACCCAGCTGTTTCGAAGGATGCCAATTTAAAATAGACGGAGACGGGAGTGAGTGGCGCTGATCTAAACTCCACGAGAGAAAAGCGTGTGCGCGCTTCTGTTAATTCTGGGGATATGCTCCGCGCGAGTGTTTGTTTGCTCCTCATCTCAGTGTGTGTTTGTCATTAATTAATCAGTGCTTGTTTATTCTAGGCGGGGAAAGCCTGGATAAACAGCTTGGGTAATATTTGCCGAACGACATCGAGGTTTGTTTGATGGACGCCGCTGGGATTCCGGCTGAACGTCGTCTTGCGATGGCAGTCCTGCTCGAGCTGCAGCTGTGAACGTTCTGGAGGAGCTTGCTCTCTCCTGCTGGGAACGCACAAATGCAGAGCAAATGAATGTGGGAGACCTCAGGAAAGTCAACAGTCTGAAATTGATTCCTGGATGATGTTGGGAGTCGACTTTGAGCATGAGTGAACTTCATATAATTATGCAGAGACAGTGAAGTGTATTGTAGTACACATGTTGTAGCCCAAAGTTGGGTCATATAATGACAAACCCAACAGCAGGTTAATTTTTTTTCATTGAATTTAAATGATACTTTTTAACCCAACAGTTGTTTTTGTACATATTTGACCCAAGGGCCTTTTTCCTTCGACTTAAGGCTGATTTATACTTCTGTGTCAAGCGCATGCGTATGCTCTGGCGCAGCCTCCGCACAGTCGCATAGCCATCAATGTGGCTGACACCGATGCTGACGCGCAGGGTAGTGCGAGCTCTGTGATTGGTCAACTTGGTAGCCGAATGAAGCACAAATGTGGGTGGGGGTGAGAGCAGCGCAAACCCATTTGAGTCCTGTAAAGAAGGTGGAAAGTTTTGTTTTGTGTATACTTTATGATTAAAGTCGTTACACAACCGCAGTTCCCGCCTCTTAATGAGCAGTTCAGTTCAGTTTAGCTCAGTTCAGTGTGGTTTAAAAATCACTACTGAGAGTCCAAACACTGAAGAGCAAATCCAACGACGCGCAGCTCTACCGATCCCAAACCATGCAAGCTAAAAAACCATATCGCATAAAAGACATGCAAATAAAGCAGCGTTTCCATCCAAGTAGTCAATGAGAACAAAATTGTCACTTCCTGATTAACTGGCGCCAAATATCCCAAAAAAACTGAATTTGCAGTGGTACGAGAAGCAGCATGAATCTTTTCTTTATTTAATAAATGACTTGCACCTCAGAAGACAAATGCTGACATGCAATGAACGTGTGGTGGCGTCTGAAGGTGTGAGGTGCAGAGTACAGATGCTCTTGATTCTGGGGGTCATTTAATAAGCAATATATTAACACTAATACTGAAATGGTTAAGGCGATTTAGATTGATCAATACAACATTTCAGATGGTTTACAGTGTACTCAGCCTGCCGGTTTGTCCATTTACACATGTTTTTATCATCATATGATCTCTTATAACCAAATCATATGACTTTTTAATGCACATACTGGAATTTGTGCGGTAAAAGTGTTTCCATCGTAGTTTATGCGCATCTTTTCTTATTGTATAAAAAGTTTGTCCTACTCAGCTATTTGTATACATTTTTATGCGCATTTTCAAAACGTATGCGCATCTTGGCGTTTCTATCAACCGTTACCCAAAACGTTCATAAAAATAAGTGGATGGAAACATGGCTACTGCTAACCATTGAGCCACCATGCCTCCCCACTTTTTTGTTTCTCCAGGAAAAGACAATTGGGCACTTGTTTTCATTTGTTGTGGTATTATATTGTATAATAATGCTTGCCAATTCTTTATTATTTTTATCCACCATTCACACCCTTACAAAATCACCCCAATCCATGTAAATGAATGATAAACGCTTTCCCAAATAGAGCTATTCAAGCCATCTACACAAATTTATATCCATAACGCAGAAGAACGAAATTTCGCAATGTGAAAACATGCACGTAGAAAGGCTGGACCAGTTGGGACTCGAACCTGCGATCTTCATGTTGTGAGGCGACAGTGCTAACCACATTCAAAACAATGACTAATAATCCAAACGGCTAAAAATACCAGAGCTGCATTCATCCCTTATCGAATCAGCCTACAATTGTGTTTTAAAGGGACTTGAGGCACCCCGTCGAAGTGTTATTTTTCAAAGAGCAGACTATTAGGGTGAAACACAAACGCACACCTCTCGTTACAGCATTATCCCAGTGGGTTGTTGCCCTGTTTATAGGTGTCAGAGTTTGATAAAAGAGCATTTCTGTGGCTCGTTGATTTCTCATAATGAGTTCGCCCGTGGAGTTGATTCGTCATGTTTTTTTTTCCTTCTCCCCTTTCCGTCCTTCTTTTTCCCTCAATCTCTCACAGCCACAAAACAACGCAGGCGCTCGTTTCTTTCTGTCGGTCCGAGACGCGGGACTGATTGTTTGATCTGTTCTTTGGCTGAGGCCGGACACTCAATCTTCCTGAGTGTTTGTGTCTCGCTGCGTATTGGGCTCATGTGTCTGGATGTGTAAAATGAGCTCCAATGGCTTTCGTATCTCCTCTCGGAAACCCTTATCTGATTCTACTGAAGGGAGAACAAAGACAACACACACACACAGACGCACACGCTCATAAACTTTCTCCGTCTCCTATCGCGGGCATCTCCTGTTTCCAACAGCATCTAACACTGAGAACATTTGATATAACAACCATCTTGCAAACGAAACAAGTAACTACACACACACACACACACACACACACACACACACACACACACTCACACACACACACAACCTTCAATATGTTGCCCAAAGCAGCAGGAACAGAGTATAGGCTTGGCAATTTAGCTAAAAATATGAAATGTCGATATTTTATCTGTCTTTTTAGCCAAATTTAAAATGCATACACTGTAAAAAAAAATGTTGGGTTCCACACAATTCCTTCATGTTGTCCCAGCATAAATCAATAAAGTTAACATAATTGTTTTTAAAAAATATATATAAGTGGATTAAACACAATAAAATGAAGTTGTCCCTCCAGAAAACCCCTCAGGAATCATGTTGATTCAGCTCATTTTGAATAATTAGGTTGAACAAGCAGCAAAAATGTGCTTTTTTATGCATTTACTCAGAGATAGAATTTTAAAAAGAGTTTGCATTTCAAACTTTGTTGATTCTAAGATATATTCACATATAAGGTATGTTTACACATTGGCCCCTTTCACACATACAGACGTTTCTGGAAAATGACCGTCAGTTTTCCAGAAAGGTATCATGTGTAAACGAGCCCTTTTTGAACATACCAGTAAATTCTTTCCGGCAATTATCCGGAAAGAGAAGTTGTAACATTTTCGGTAATTTCCCAGAATGCTGCTTTATGTGAACGCAAAAGGAAAACAAAGTTCTAGTACGTTAGAGGCATAACTTGAAGCTATGGAGACCCACATCAAAACTATGTTGTTGGAAAGATGGTGCTGTACAATCAGTTTTTAAAGTCTACACCTACTCCACACCTAAACCCAACCATCACAGTTATTAACGTCTATATCTACCACAACCACAAACCCAACAATAATCGTTATTAACGTCTACACCTTCCCAACACCTAAACCCAACCGTCATAATTATTAACGTCTACATCTGCTCCACACCTAAAGCCAACTATGTTAATGTCTACACCTTCCCCAACTTTAAACCCAACCATCACAGTTATTAACGTCTACACCTTCCCCAACCCTAAACTCAACCATCAGTTATTAACGTCTACACCTTCCCCAACCCTAAACTCAACCATCAGTTATTAACGTCTACACCTTCCCCAACTCTAAACCTAACCATCAGTTATTAACGTCTACACCTTCCCCAACCCTAAACCCAACCATCACAGTTATTAACAACTACAACTTCCCCAACCATCACAGTTATTAACGTCTACACCTTCCCCAACTCTAAACCCAACCATCACAGTTAATAACGTTTACACTTTTCCCAACTCTAAACCCAACCATCAGTTATTAACGTCTACACTTTCCCCAACCCTAAACCCAACCATCACAGTTATTAACGTCTACACTTTCCCCAACCCTAAACCCAACCATCACAGTTATTAACGTTTACACCTTCCCCAACCCTAAACCCAACCATCACAGTTATTAATGTCTACACCTTCCCCAACTATAAACCCAACCATCAGTTATTAACGTCTACACATTCCCCAACTCTAAACCCAACCATAACAGTTATTAAAGTCTACACCTACTCCACACCTAATCCCAATTATCACAGTTATTAACGTCTACACCTTCCCCAACCCTAAACCCAACCATCACAGTTATTAACGTCTACACCTTCCCCAACCCTAAACCCAACCATCACAGTTATTAACGTCTACACCTTCCCCAACCCTAAACCCAACCATCAGTTATTAACGTCTGCACCTTCCCCAACCCTAAACCCAACCATCCCAGTTATTAACGTTTACACCTTTTCCCAACCCTAAACCCAACCATCCCAGTTATTAACGTCTACACCTTCCCCAACCCTAAACCAAGCCTAAACCCTGCCGTTGGATGTCTCTAAGACAAAAGCAGCTACATGAATGCTAAAGCTTTAAATAAAAATGAAACCATCAACAAAAGCCCGACCCTTTTTGTGTTTACAAATACAAGCGCAGCCGTTTTCCGTTTTCTGACCATATCTGATTAATGATGTCAGAATTTACCAGTATTTTGGATTGGATGTGTGAATGGTCTTTTCCAGAAAAATTCCGAAACGTCCTTGCCTGTGCAAACAGCGCTTTTTTTAATTATCGGTAAAGTCGTTCCGGAACTTTTCCGGATATTTTCTGGCATCTCTGTGTGAAATGGGCTAATGTTCGTACCTATGGTGTTAAGATAATAAACAAGAGTTAAGACAACACACACTTTCTCCGTCTCCTATTGCAGGCATCTCCTGTTTCCAACAGCATCAAACACTCAGAACATTTGATATAACTACCATCTTGCAAACGAAACAGGTAACCCCCTATACACACAGACAACATTCAATATGCTGCCCACCGCCCAACAGCGTAGAGGGCTTGGCAATACAGCTGAAAATATTAAATGTCAATATTTTCCTTCTCTTTTTAGACCAAATTTAAAATACATACTTCAATTTTTTATGCATTTACTCTGAGATCAAAGTTTTAAAAGCGTTTGCATTTCAGAAGTTTCGAAGATATATTCACAAAAAGACTAGTTAAAAGTAATCGAGTTATGTTCAAACATTGTTCGTACCTATGGTGTTGCTGAAATACAAGGTAATGAGAGTTAAGACAACACACACACACACTTTCTCCATCTCCTATCACGGGCATCTCCTGTTTCCAACAGCATCAAACACTGAGAGCATTTGATATAACCGCAATCTTGCCAACGAAACAAGAAACTATACACATACACACATCTAACATTCAATATGTTGCCCACCGCAGCAGGGACAGGATATACTGTAAGGCTTGGCAATACAGCTGAAAATATTAAATGTCAATATTTTCTCTCTCTTCTTTGGACATGCATGCTTCAGTATTTATGGATTTACTCTGAAATCTAATTTAAAAAGTGGCTCTGTTCCTTTTTAAAAGAGTCAGTGTCAAATTCAGAAAAGAAAAACCATAGCTACCTTTTCCACATTGTTTGCTCTTATTATGTCGCTTAAATACAAGGTAATAAACACTATAAAATTCTCTTTTTAGATACAAAATGCACCACATGAAACTTTTCCTGGAAAATGAAATGGAATCTATTCAAAGAATAAGACCATTTGAACACTTACCAACAGCGTTGGGTATAATTAGTAACAAAGTAACAAGTTACTGTAATTAGATTACTTTTCCACAGAAAAAAAGTAAAGTAAGGGGCATCACGGTGGCTAAGTAGGTAGCACGATCTCCTCACAGCAAGAAGGTCGCTGGTTCAAGCCTCGGCTGGGTCAGTTGGCATTTCTGAGTGGAGTTTGCATGTTCTCCCCGTGTTGGCGTGGGTTTCCTCCGGGTGCTCCAGTTTCCCCCACAACTCCAAAGACATGCACTGCAGGTGAATTGGGTAAGCTAAATTGGCCGTAGTGTATGTGTATGAAGGAGCGTGTCTGGGTGTTTAGGTTGCAGTTGGAAGGCCATCCGCTGCATAGAACATGTGCTGGATAAATCAGCGGTTCATTCCGCTGGAGCAACCCCTGATTAATAAAGGGACTAAGCCGAAAAGAAAATGAATGAATGAAGTAAAGTAAGGGATTCAACCCAGGTTCATTCTGAAAACACTGTCCCGAGGATGTTTCTGGAGATCGCGAATTATGTAGCTGGAGGTACGTATGGCTGCATTACGCTTTTTAAGCGAACGCTGCGGGGCGGTATGACGCTGTTCCTTTTAGCGCTCGCCGGCTGACCGCTTACCTTCATGTGGAGGGCTTTCCCACCGCAAACAGTTTGTCCGGTTAGCTCGTCCTGTGCGTCGGTGGACTCGAGACGCAGAGAGGAGCTGACCACGACGACGATAACCGGGTTCGAATCCGGGGAAGAGCGGTTCCAGAAATCAGGTAAGACTTAAACAGAATGCAAGAAATAAAGCGAAGAGGTTCATAACAGGGTGAGAGTGTGGTAAAATCTGAAAAAAAATAGGACAAGGGATTTTCCTTTTTCCAGACGGCTTTTGTAAATCGTTGGTTGGGCTTAGGGCAGGCGGGTCGGGTCGATCGGTAAAATCAGTTGGGTTCAGGGAAGGAGGAGGGTGGGTCGCCCAGTCAATCATTCAGCCAGTCGGACAGACATTTGACAGTACATGATGCCATGATGACAGTACATAATATTTACTAGATACTTTAAAATAGATTTTTAAGATACTAGTTTTTATGTATAACAATGGTTCTGTAGACAATCAAAATAAATAAATAAATAATAACTTTTTTTAATAACTTTAAGGTCAATATTATGAGCCCCTTTAAGATATAATATATCTATTATATATATTATCTTATATTATAATATATATATATATCTTATATTATAATATTGACCTTAAAAAGTTTTTAAAAATACATTTATTCTAGCTGAAATAAAACAAATAAGACTTTCTCTAGAAGAAAAAATATTATAGGATATACTGTGAAAAATTCCTTGCTCTTTTAAACATCGTTTGGGAAATATTTAATTATATATTGTTATTTGTATTTTCCAAATGGACCCAGAATGCGAAAACATCAAAGAGTTTTTGAATGCATTAAGTGGGTTTTTTTGATTAAACATTACAAAGAGCCTACATTACAAATATACTGATTCCAATTCCCAAAAATATTGGGACACCATCTTTTCATGCATTTTTCAGTTTTAGCACATCATTTCTAAAGCATCCAAATCCTTTCTCTTTTCTCCCGTACAAATCCCACCTCCAGCTGCAATCAGAACCAGTGTCTGAACACCTCCAAACCACAGATCTATAAGCAGGATGGCGACGATCTGCCTGATCTCAGCAAGATCTCACTTTCATCGCTCTCGCAGGAGTTTGGCCAGCTTGTTTGTGCTGCAGCGTCTGCAAGATAATCATAATCACGCCTCCAGAGACTGAGATGCCACACTTCAGGCCTAATCAATGGAAATTGTCAAGTCTTTTCTAACGGTGGTTGGAAAGCTTGCTGTGGAGTCTGCGGACACAGTTTATTGACAAACGAATGTCATGACAAATCATTATTTCATTTATGGTGTCTTAAAGGAATTGATTTCCATCAATTCAAATAAAGTGAACTACAGTAAAGTTAGTTTCGAAACTTATATTAAAAAAAACAAAAAAAACAATTCTAAATAGAAATGATAACTTGGTGCCCAACAGAATAAAATTTTGCATTGTAAAAATAATATGAATAAAATATAATATAAATTAAATTATTTAAAACTAAAATATATAAAGCAGAAATATTTCTAATAATAAGACCACATTGAAATTACTAAAACTTAGTCAATATAATGTAAATATTAGAAGCTTTCTTATAAAATGCTAAAATATTAATGGGCTCTTAATAATAAATATTTTAGATTTTAACTCTTACATTATATAAAAATAAATAAATAAAGATATAAAAATAAAACAATATTTAAATAATAAAATATATAAATAAAATTTTATATAAATAAAATAATTTAAAGTTAAAATATTTAAAAGAAAAAAATGACAATAAAAAAACACATTGAAATTACTAAAACTTTTATTTTGAAATTTTATTCAATATAATGTAAATATTAAATTTTATTTAATAAAATGTAAAAATATTGAACGACACTTAATGCGATAAATATTGTAGTTTTCAGTTTTTAAATTATGTAAAATAAGTAAAAGCTAGGATATAAAATAAAATACAATAAAATATAACAAAAATAAATAATAAAATATATAAATATAATATTTAAATATATAAATATAAATAAATAGATATATAAAAAGATATATTTAAAGCTAAAAATATATATATATAAAATAATAATAATAATAAAATAAAAATAATAATAAGCACATTGAAATTACAAAAAAATACCTAATTTTTATTCAATACATGTAAATATTACATTTTTTAAATAAAATGTAAAAATATTGAACAGCATATAATTGAGTAAATATTTCAGTTTCTAAATTATGTAAAATAAGTAAAAGCTAGAACATAAAAACCTGTCAATATCCCATAAAAAATGAGTAAAACTTCTTTTAAAATGTTTTGAAATCTAAAAATATGACCTAAATAAAACAAAAGAGAAATGTCTTGCCAACTAATGGAATTAAGCTTTAGATATTTCACAATTATATAAATGACAATTAAAGGCTCAGTATCAAATGAACAATAAATGTTTGCAATCCTATCTAAAAAGTAAAATTACTGTAAAGTTTAAACATTGCTGAATAACAGGAGTGTCAAAATACGACATAAAATCGGATAAAAATAACAATATAATAATTTAAAAATATAATAAGATGTAATGTTGAAACTGTACACTTATTTTAGATAAGGTTGCAAAGATTTATTTTTCATTTGAAGTACAGTTTCATTTGTGTATCTTCAAACGAATAGGAATGAATAATGTCATTTTTCCTGTTTAGAATATAACTGAGCCTTTAATTATCATTTATAAGGGATTTATAAAGCATAAATAGTCCTCACTTTAGATTAGATCAAAAAACTGAATGAAATTGACTTAATAAAGCATTTATTAACTTACAAATTAACTATTAGTATATGTCTGAATAATAAGATTTATAAATGTAAAATTGAATGGTTTATTAATCATTTACTAACTCATTCTGAATGATCTTAAAAAACAACCAACTATGCTTAAATGACTGGTTTGTAAATAATGAACTACTAAATTTAGTTATGAAAAATAAATCATTAACAAAGCATGAAAACACAGTCATTAAGCACATTATAAATATGGTTACAAGTCAAGAATACAGCATTTGTATCTGCAGTTATAAACTGCTTACACTCAAAAAAATCAACAAGTTATGTATTAGATTTACAAAATAAAAATTTGTCAGATTGAAAAGAACAAATCAAGTTTACGTATGTTAAATGATTAATTCATGTTATTTGAAACTGAATCAAGAAATAATCAAATGAATTTGATCAGAACATGTTGATTCAATGAGACTGAGACGCTTCAAATCGACAACTCTCACTCTGGAGAGTCACTTTGCGCATATCAGTAGGTGGCGGTAGTGCGTTTGGATGTCACCATACGAAAACAACAAGAAGAAGTATCACAGCGTGTTTTCGGCACAGCGACAGGTTGAAGCTGACATTTTGTGCAGTTTGAACTTGAAGGCGCTGCTTCTAGTTGATCTACATTCTTGCTTGGGGATCAGTTTTCTTAAGAGCCAAGGTTATTTTGTTGGCTAAATGTTTCTTATACATTTTATATTACATATTACAATTTTATATAACATTTTGTATCAGAATATTAAAGAAGAAATTTGTTTAAATGTGATTGGTGCCTGCTAAAGGCTATAATAAAAGATATATATATATATATATATATATATATATATATATATATATATATATATATATATATATATATATATATATATATATATATATATGTGTTTTCTGTCCTTTTTGTGTTGAATTACTTAATTTTAAATCTTGCTTCATAGTATTGTCATTTAAAAAATGTAATTTAAACAACAATATTGAACAAGAAATTTACTAGCTGATTTAACAAGACATAATTTTGTTAAAGTAAAGCTTTAGTGTTACATTGAGTAAATTAGAATCATTTTAATTAGAACAACACAATACAAACATTTTGAGTCAATTAGTTGCAAAGAAGTTAGACTGACATATTGAAACCATGTTTTATCTACAAATGTGCTTTGTGTTCATACAACATGTTCAAAGCAGTTCACGTTTACTTGATTGGATTAGATGCATAAAGGGTGCCACGATTAAATCATGTTCATTCAACAATTTTTTTTTTGAGTGTACCAACGTCTATTAATGTAGAGTTAATGCTTAACAGATGATAATATCACTATTTGTTAATGCTAAATAAATGGTTCATAGTGTGTAGTTATTATAAAGTCTGTATAAGTACCCTAACTTGCCTAATTAACCTAGTTATAATTAAAAATAGTAATTGCCTAGTTAACCTAGCCTCTGAATGTCACTTTAAGCTGAATACTAGCATCTTGAAAAACATCTAGTCAAATTTTTTTTACCGTCATCATGGTAAAGATAAAATAAATCAGTTATTATAAATTAGTAATTAAAACTATTGTTTACAAACTTGTCGAAATAAAATCTCACCGTTAAACAGAAATTGAGAAAAAAATATATAAAAGAATTCAAATTTAACAAGAGGGCTAATAATTCCGACTGTACATGCACACATGTATGAGATAATGGTCATCGGCTGTCATGTTAAATTAAAAACATATTCCCACTGAGTATAATTGCAGTTCTCGTTTCCAGGTGGTTCTAGTTCACCTTAACTCAGCAACCCGTCTAAAACTTTCACCAGCTTCAGCACCGCGGAGACACCTCGGCTAATGGGCCTTCACACAAAAAGCAGGAGAGAAAGAGTGAACAAAGAGCAAACTGCCCACCGTGAAAAGTTTCCAGGCAAGGAAAGCGAACCGTCGGTGTGTGTGTGTGTGTATGTGTGTGCGCAAGAGAGATCGCGTACCGCTGTCTTTAATGAGCTACACCGCTCAAACCTGGATATAACGAGGCGAAAGACCCTGTGCCAACCTTAACAAGCACCACGTCCAACAGCGGGTCAGGACTCAAACGGCCTGAATGAAGAACAATAGTAAACAGCATGAAGAACAAGAAGACTTTCATTAAAAACTGAGAAGGCAGTGCAAACGAACCCGGAGAGCTGAAGATAGAAGCAGCCCGGCTTAAATGGAAGACAGCCATAAAATACAGCTGAAGACCCGGTGGGCGAATGCGAATAAAACACAAGCTGGAATAATACTGGAAGCCGCCATTTAGTATGTTCTGTGACCTTTAAGACAAAATGATCATCTGTCTGCTGGTTGTGTCAACTGATGTAAGAGACCTTTCTCTCGGTTTCTCCCACTGCGAATAAAAAAAAGACACTGCCGACTTGTGTGTGTGTGTGTGTGTGTGTGTTAGTTGTACTGTATGTATTACAGTGAAAGGAGTTGAGCAGAATAAAGGAGTAGGGGTGGATCGGTAGCAAAATAAAAGTATGATTCAAGCCTCTTGTAGCTTGGTATTGACACTAAATTTATACCTTTCCATTCGGGGCCTTTCAAAATGATGTTTCAGAAGAAGAAGAAGGAAAAAAGTGTACAAGAAGGTGCTCTACTATATAATTTAGTGGCATTTGAGGATGAAATCAAGCCAATGTCAACACTATTAGTGATTTTTGCTAACTACACAGTATTTAACTGTAATTTGAACTGTATTTTACTTTTATTCTGTATGTTGCTGTATTTTAAATCGTGAAAATTACTGTATATTTTACAATAAAGATATACATATAATTCTGTAAATACATATAAAGCTAGATAAATGGTGCTTTAAATGTAAATACAGTATATTTAGTTTAACTGAGTTACAGAAGGTTACTAACACACTGTTTCCTGTAAGTTACTGTAGATTTTACAGGAAATCGTTAACAGTGCACTTGTGTGGGCTGAATTGGCTTTTATGGCAAACCTTGGTCTTCTTAATTAGATTATTCATAACCACACAATATAATTTATAAGATACCTGGGAAACTGTTTGTGCGTGTGTTCTCAGTCATATGAGCAGTATCACATGAGTAGCAGTGCGATATGGCTGGATATCGGCACTGGTGGGGCACTAAGGCACTCGGCCTGTGGCCTCAAGCACACGCTTCCCACCAGTGCCGATATCCAGCCATATCGCACTGCTACTCGTGTGTTATCGTGTTTTTACAACAGATTGACGGCATAATCGTGTATATAAAAAAGAAAATCAAACACTGAGAGTCTAAAAATCTTGTTTGTTGGTGGTTCATTCCATTGTGGCGACCCCAGATTAATAAAAGAACTAAGCCGAAAAGAAAATTAATCAATGAATGAATAAAAGTTACAGCAGTACCGCCATGGAGAGTTTTCTTTCGTGACATAGTGGCCTACCTAAATAATATCTGTATTTTCAGTATAGCAATGAGACGATCAAGCTTATTTTCATTTTTTTAAAACCACGAGTAAATCTGATAATAAGCCTGATTAAAAGAGATCTCAAGAAGCTGGAACTGCGTCCCTGGATCAGGATAGCGAGAGGCAGAAGCAAAGCGAGTCAAGTAAGCCACAGAACATGATGGAAGAGGTAACTGTGTAATTTAATGACTATTTTCTGCTTGGAAATGAACTGAAATGGCACAGAGTTAATGTGAGGTCTCTAACTCTCTCTCTCTCTGACAAAAGAAATCAAAGTGATGCGTACGCGGCAGGTTAAAAAGAAAAGTAAGGAGCTCAATGCAACTTAAGGTAGTCGTCTGCAGTCACATATCAACACCTGCCCATTGTCAATAAGAGTCCCTGGTAACCCGGATGAATTTGTTGGGTCTCATCGTTATTTGTGGGTCAGATGAAACACGCTACTTGCATTGTATTTGCATTGCCTCACACAATGAACATTACATAAGAACATTACACATGTACATAAGTATTCACAGCCTTTGCCGTGAAGCTCTAAATTGAGCTCAGGTACATTCTGTTTCCACTGATCATTCTTGAGATGTTTTCAGCTCTATTGGAGTTCACCCGTGGTAAAAAGTTAAGTGTGGTTAAGTTGATTGGATGTAATTTGAAAAGGCATACACCTCTCTATATAACGTCCCGGGGTTGACAGTGCATGTCAAAGCACAAACCAAACATGAAGACAAAGGAATTGTCTGTAGACTTCCGAGACAGGATTGTCTCGAGGCACAAGGCTGGGGAAGGTTACAGAACAATTTCTGCTGCTCTGAAAGTTCCAATGAGCACAGCGGCCTCCATCATCCGTAAGAGGAAGATGTTTGGAACCACCAGGACTCTTCCTAGAGCTGGCCGACTATCTAAGATGAGTGATCAGGGGAGAAGGGCCCTAGTCAGGGAGGTGATTAATAACCCGATGGTCACCCTGTCTGAGCTCCAGCGTTCTTCTGTGGAGAGAGGAGAACCTTAAAGAAGGACAACCATCTGTGCAGCAATCCACCAGTAAGGCCTGTATTTTAGAGTGGCCAGACGGAAGCCACTCCCTGCCTGGGATTTGCCAAAAGTCATCTGAAGGACTCTCAGACCATAAGAAACAAAACTCTCTGGTCTGATGAGACTAAAATTGAACTCTTTGGAGTGAATGCCAGGTGTTACGTTTGGAGAAAATCAGGCACCGCTCATCACCAGGCTAATACCATCCCTACAGTGAAGCATGGTGGTGGCAGCATCATGCTGTGGGGATGTTTTTCAGCAGCAGGAACTTGAAGACTAGTCAGGATAGAGGGAAAGATGAATGCAGCAATGTACAGAGACATCCCGAATGAAAACCTGCTTCAGAGTGCTCTTGACCTCCAGCAGGACAATGACCCAAAGCACACCACCAAAATATCAATGGAGTGGCTTCACAATAACTCAGTTATTGTGTGTGGCCCAGCCAGAGCCCAGACCTAAATCCTATTGAACATCTCTGGAGAGATCTGAAAATGGCTGTACACCGTCGCTTCCCATCCAACCTGATAGAGCTTGAGCAGCAAATACATTTCATTTAAATTTGACAATGTTTTACGCATTACGTATAATGCTGTTTACATCATCTCTTTTGGATGCTTTTGTGGGCCACTGATATAACCGGAAAACACAAGATAATTGACTCATTCTATATCAGAATCTATTCTAAAAGAATTCCATTCCATAGTAAGCATTAGCAATACTGCATGAACAATGTGCACAGCATTTCAATATGCTCTTCCCTGCAACTCACTTTCATGTCCTTACATACTGTTATTTGTGATCTTTCTATTCACTACCATCGCCTTCAGCTTGCTCTGGGGGGTTGTAAGGCAAAAAAAAAACCTCTGTCAAGCTGTTCTAAAACAATATTTATGGTGGCAAGGGCTCTACACATAAATCTGAATTGAACTGAAATGTTTCTTTGGAGGCTTACATCTAACATTAATATAATAATGGGTGGGGAAATATGTACGCTATCAATTTAATAAAAAAAGAATTAGGCTTTACATAAATCTCACATAGCCAGAGATTCAGCTATCAGCATAAAGCTTGTGGTGCTATTCCACCATGAATAAAGAGAATGAGCCAGGCCTTGGCAATAGAAAAATCAAACAGGCTCTCTTAAATATCTTATGAAAAGCATTGTTTCATATTTCATTTAAGAAGAGGTGATAAAGTAAACCCTATTTTAAAGTTTGATTATTGTCTCCTTACAGCAAGAAGGTCTCTGGTTCGAGTCCCGGCTGGGTCAGTTGGCATTTCAGTGTGGAGTTTGCATGTTCTCCCCTTGTTGGCGTGTGTTTCCTCTGGGTGCTCCGATTTCCCCCACAGTCCAAACGCATGCGCTATAGATTAATTGGATTAATTAAATTGGCTGTAGTATATGAGTCTGAATGTGAGTGTTTATGGATGTTTCCCAGCACTGGAAGCAGCAAGCCGGAAGGGCATCGCGTAAAACATATACTGGATAAGTTGGTTGTTCATTCCACTGTGGCGATCCCTGATGAATAAAGGGACTAAGCCAAAGGAAAATATTAAATAAACACTAGGTCTACTGCATATCAATATATCTAAATCCTTCATTTCCTAAAACCTACTCTGCTCTGATTGGTCAAATCATGGCCGTGTCTGTTGATTGCTCAGCCGCTTACAGCATAGGTTGAACACTTTTAGATAATTTCAGATATTTCACATTTCCGCAGTTGTACGCATTGTAGGACAGTCATGATTGTATGAATTTTACAATATAAGCTCTTTTATTCAGCCAACATTTTTATGAAACTGAAAAAAAAAAAAAAAAAAAAAACGCACTTCAACATACATTTCACTGAAGTTTTAAGGTAAAATGAAGAATACGAGGCAGTATGTGCAAAGTACTGTAATTTGGCTTGAGTGGACATCATGCGACAAACGTGGGACGTGAGATTTGCATTAGTTTCTGCAAGATGAAACAGCCCTTGAAAGACTGAAAAAAAGGGAAATTATTTTATTTGTACAAATATTTGACCTATTTTCATATTTAAAAAAGATTTGTTAAACTCATTCATTCATTTTCTTTTCGGCTTAGTCCCTTTATTAATCTGGGGTCGCCACAGCGGAATGAACCGCCAACTTATCCAGCACATGTTTTACGCAGCGGATGCCCTTCCAGCCGCAACCCATCTCTAGGAAACATCCATACACACTCACCCACACTCATACACTACAGACAATTTAGCCTACCCAATTCACCTGTACCACGTCTTTAGACTAAGGGGGAAATCGGAGCACCCGGAGGAAACCCACGCGAATGCAGGGAGAACATGCAAACTCCACACAGAAACGCCAACCGACCCAGCCGAGGCTCAAACCAGTGACCTTCTTGCTGTGAGGCAACAGCACTACCTACTGCGCCACTGCGTTGCCGATTTGTTAAACTACTTTACATAAATGAACCTTGAAAAACCTTATAGGCTTTACAAATTTGAAACTACATTTCATGACCCCTTTAAATCATTGATAGAAAAACAAACAGAAAAAATGGTTGCGTAACATATTCAAATCACATTAAGCTTTGTGGATTGTTACTACTAGTAAGAAACAAACAAAAATTTGGTCAAATGAACAACACGTGGCAGTATATGCAAAGTACTGTATTTTGACTTGAATGGATATCATGCGACAAAGACAGCCAATCACAGAAGTGGGATTTGCATTAGAAACGCCCCTTGAGAGACTGAAAAAAAGCTTTTCTTTTCTTTTTTACAAATACAAATATGTAAATTTATGTAGGATTATCATAAAAAAAATAGAAGCTATACAAATTTGAAACTGTATGTCATGACACTTTTAAATCGTTGATGTGTAGGAAAACAAATAAATACAAATAGTAATTGACTTTGTGTAACATACTCAATAATCACATTAAGCGTTGTGGGTTGTTACTACTAAAATAAAACTGACAAAAATCTCTCCGAAAAAATGTAAAAGATAGAAAAGATGCACCAAAACCATAAATTACCTAAGTTAGATTTTCAAACTCATTATTTAGCTTTCAAACTCACTATTTAGCTAGTATAACTTTGTATAAAAGACATCATATGATGTAAAATGATTTTTCTTACTTTTTAAATGAGTTTAAAAAGTACTTAAAATAATTTAATATGCATAATGCAAAACACTATTCCTTATCTACAGAAATGGAAACAAAATTACAAAACAGATTCATTAAGAAAATGTAATTTTCATGATCTCACAATGAAGTTTCACAAAGTGACGTTTCATTACCTAACTTCAGTAGGAGCATACACGGATAATTGACAAGACTAATTCATCATTAAAAATCATATAATTATCCATCCATAATTATCAGCATTAGAACAAACCCTTATAATCTTCAGGATCCCTCCACCACCCCATCTCCACACTTTCAAATGAATTTACTTAATGGGGAGCATTCTGGAGCCAGGCTATACACTGCACTCTGACTCACTCATTCTCTCTTCGGACAAGGCTTCCTGCCTTTCCGAGCTAAGAGCGATGTTCAATAAATTTATAATAAGTTTATTCAAATACAGCTAAACTTATTATGTCAATAATCTTATAGTGTGAACTCTTGAAGTGTGGTATTAAAGGGATAGTTCACCCAAAACTTTAAATTCTGCCATCAGTTACTTGCCCTTTGCCCTGGTTTCAAACCTGTTTGACTTTCATTTATCTATTAAACACAAAATAAGTTACTTTGAACAAAGCTGGAAACCGGTAACCATTGACTGTCATAGTATTTGTTTTTTCCTACTACTGTATGTAAGTCAGTGGCTGCAGGTTTTCATCTTTCTTCAAAATATCTTCTTTTGTGTTCAACGAAAATCTAAAGGTTTACAACCCCTTGAGGGTCAGTAAATAGCGAGTACATTTTCATTTTTGGGTGAACTAACCCTTTAAGCAGTTTGACTTAACAGAGGTTAACCATTTAAAACAAGACTTTAAAACAAGGGCACATAGTTTACCTCTTGTTTATGATTTAATATTAATATTATGGTTGTTCTGAGTGTGCCAGTTTAGGTTCAGTTTAAAACACAATTCAGATTGTTTTAATATAATGTGTTAAAAAGTGTCATGTTTGGGGCGTGTCCACGGTTCGCTGATTTAGGGGTGTGTTGCTTCACATGTAAATTAGTTCCGGCTTCCCGCCCAATGTAACAAGGGGGCGGGGCCATGAGCTCACCCGCTCTGTGTTTGCAACAGAGGCAGACTGAGAGGAGCAGGAGTGAGAGGATCAGCATTCAGTCGTACATGTACGACTCGGACACAGACCAAGCAGAGAGTACAAAATCTTATGTGTCTTTGTACAGTTTTACAGCAAACTGTGTGCTAGTTTCAAGTGCCGAGCTTGTACACAGAAACTAATAACCACGCACACTGAATTAACTTTGACTGAGGCACCGGATGCGCCGCTCGAAGCCGCGACACGGCACACCAGACACTCTCTGTGGCGCGGCATCGAATCGTCGCGCCACGCATTTTTGAATTCTAAACATAGTTTTCTGCAGCGGTCAGCGGCACCCAGCCGTCGACTTGAGTGTACCCTGATAGAAACCAATGTTTAGAATTCTAAAACGCATGCTAGTTAATATCACAGGGAGCTTCTGGGATCGCGAGAAATGCAAACGGCTGAAGTATAAGGTAGACTCAATGAGAAGTACACATGTTTGCAAACCTACCTAAAGATACAACCAATAATTCCGATAAGAGCGATAATGTGGAGAATATTGCTCTTGTGTTGAGCCCAATGAGTCTTGCATCTAAAAATAGAGCTAAGGTGTTCCTTTAGTGAAATCGCTTCGATGCTGAAAATGGCGGACGTGAATCAACAAACTGAGGATATGATGACGCGCCTGTCAATCAATATTGGTGGGCGGGGGGACCGCACTCCTACGTAAAGTTGCGGTCGGTTTGAAAACCGCTCCAATTGGTCCACCGTTTTTTATGTTGTTAAATTGAAAAAAAAAAAGCACTGGGTGTGCTTATATCACCCCAATATGATGGTCTATACATCATACATGCACATATGTCTGTCATAGGTGCCATTTAAGTGTATTATAAAAGAAAATCACCCATATTTTACTGTTTATAAAACTGGACAAAAATAGTCATATCAAAAATAGCCATTTAGAATATCTAAAACTAGAAATGTTGTCGCTAGAATGCTTGACCAATATTATAAGCGCACTATAGAGGGAAATACTACAATGCTAAAGTTTAAAAGTGCAGAATACGGTCCCCTTTACACACATAAGATGACCTGTATGCCCAGATTATCCATAATTCATTAGCTTTCAAAAGGGTTGCATCAGCACCAGGCAATTCAAGTGTATAATTGTTGCAATAATTATTCTGGAATTTACTGACCATGTTATAAAGTGGGAAAACGCCTTGTAATCATGTTTTTACGGCGCAGCAAACCAGACCCCGAGGAGCCATTGGAAATGGACAGAGGAAGCTCCTCTTTTCGTAGCATGGCTGCATAAAAAATAAATAAATAACAGCAAATAAAAGCTTCTCTCGCTGAGCTTTTAGACCCTCGTCCACAAGAGGAACCAAATCACACACACCGTTATAGGGTATAATGGGGAAGAGTGAGGATCTCGCCGGGTTATGGAGGGGCATAAATCTTTAATAGCAGAGAGGCAAAGAAACAGGATATCAGTAAATGAAACTTAAGTGGATTTTCAGGCTTTTGTAGAAGTAGTAGTTATTTGGTAATGTGCTGAGAGAAGCATAAGAGACAGACAGAGAGGTCTGACATTTCCACTGTATTATATTTACAGTATATATTATACAGTATATATTTACCACTGTATATATATATATTATATATATATATATATATTATATATATATATAATATATATATATATATATATATATATATATATATATATATATATATGCACCATAGTAAGCGATTAATAACTTTATAAGTAAGTAAACTTAGTTGAGTTAATTAAACACATAGATCATAGGGGTGGGCGATATGACCTAAAATTAATATCACGGTATTTTTCATCTTTTGAACGGTGACGGTATAATATCATGGTATTACTTTCAATAGCAAAATAATATACATCTCAAGGAAGAACGGACAAAAGAAAGTCTCACTTCTATCGCTCTTTAAAAGTTTTGGTTTGGGTCATTGTAAATGCTCAGTCTCGTTATGAGCTGATCTTCATTTCTCTGTGTTGGTGGAATAAAGCAGGCGAGTCAGCCGCACCAATTTATGAGTAGACAGAGCAGGATTCTCATGATGACCACCGGCGCAATTCCGCTCTTTGTTATGAGCCGTAGTTTCAGTGTAAACTTAGTAAAGGTGAGTTTCTTTGGCGATGATGTGTACAGTGTTAGATTTTATATTTAGCGGACATTTGCGCTGAACATGCGGTGAATGCAACGCATCGAGATTCGGGCACCTTCTCCGAAAACACTCGATTGATCTCAGCTGGCGGATCAACATTTACCTCATGTTATGATCGCTGTCATCTGCGCCATTATTATTATTATAACTTTAGGTGAGGTTTGCAAACCTGTGCACTTTTCACTCTTCAGCCGTTTGCATTTCCTGCAGTAACAAAAGCTCCCTGTTCATTATATTCAGACACACAAATGCTCCCAAATATATTATAAGGGCGCATAGATTAAATTTCGGGCGCTCATGCGACCAAAATGGTTGCAATTTCGAGCCCTGTAGTATAGGACATGTATTCAGACCACAACTGAACGTTTGAAGAAAATTGAATGCCTTATTATTTAGAATTAGCTATTATTGATGTAAATGCAGCCGTTCAAGCCGCACAAAATTGATTTATTACGGTATTGACGGTATTAGAAAATCCATGTCGTGGCGCAATGTCACACCGGTGATGACTATGACACCGGTGTACCGCCCACCCCTAATAGATCATTTACTTAATAATCTTAAAGCTATGGATTTAATTACTTTGAGTAAAGTCAACGAATCACTTATTATAAATATGAATTAAATGTTTACTTCATAAACATGTACGAAAACATTTGAATGCAGAAAATGCTCTAAATGACCATGTTTATTTTATTAATTACAGAATAAGTGTAATGTAATTGAATATAAGGTCCCACTTTATATTAAGAGTCCTTAACTACTATGTACTTGCATCAAAAAAAAATAATACAGTGCACTTACTGTGTTCGTGATGTATTTGAGAACACTTGTGGTGCTCTTGAGTTAGGATAGAGGTAGGGTTATGGACAGGTTTGGTGGTATGGGTAGGTTTAAGGGTGGGTTCAGGTGTAAGGAATGGTCAACAGTGTATTTACAAATGTAATTACAGAAGTTAATTACAGATGTAATTACATACAGATATTTAATCAAGCATAAGTACACTGTAAATACATGTAATTACACAATAAGTACATTGTAACGAACTATTAATTTCTGTGTAAGTACATATTAGTTAAGGCCACTTAGTATAAAGTGGGACCGAATGTAAAATGTATTTTTTATAATATAAACACACAATTTAAGTGTAAGCTCTACTCTCAATCAATAGTTGCTTGTCTCCAACAAAATCAATGCATTTCAACAGATCGGTTAAAGAGCCCATATTATGGGTTTTTGAAAATGCCCTTCCATGTAGTGTGTAACACAGCTCTAAGTGAAGTGAAATATCCAGCTAAGGCTTAAATCTGTAAGTGTACAGTGTTTAAAACTATTGATTCATCTATAAAAGAGTCGACTCATAGTGCTTCAAACGAGTCGCCTTGATAACGAGTCATTAGGTGTTTCGCGATGACGCAGCCACGAAACACAAGCCTCGCCAGTAGTTACGCGCGCAAACCAGGGAGATTTGAAACCTGCGGCCCCACCCACTAACACAGAAAAAACACTAGACACACACACACAGACGCCGCCGATCGAATGAAGTCACGCTGTGCTCAGATGGATAATATTGACAGTCTCTACCCAAAGATGAGTTGTTAACCTGGTACAGTACACGCGGTTACTCTTTATATTCTCTTATCACATGTAAGCCACGTTAAAAACGCGACGCGTGCCGCTTTGTTTACGGATTTAACGTTAAAGGCTTTTGTGAGCTCGCGTTCCACTGCCGTTTGTCGTTGCTATGGCGATCGATCGTAAGCTAGGAGACAGGAGACTCGTGTCACTTTCCCTAGTTCTTCTGAGGAGCGTTGTGTGTGTGTGTGTGTGTGTGTGTGTGTGTGTGTGTGTGAGTGTGTGAGAGAGAGAGAGAGAGAGAGAGAGAGAGAGAGAGAGAGAGAGACTCGCGTCGCTTTCCCTAGTTCTTCTGAGGAGCGTTGTGTGTGTGTGTGTGAGAGAGAGAGAGAGAGAGAGACTCGCGTCGCTTTCCCTAGTTTTTTTCTGAGGAGCATTGTGTGTGTGTGTGTGTGTGTGTGAGAGAGAGAGAGAGAGAGAGAGAGAGAGAGAGAGACTCGCGTCGCTTTCCCTAGTTCTTCTGAGGAGCGTTGTGTGTGTGTGAGAGAGAGAGAGAGGGAGAGGGAGAGAGAGAGACTCGCGTCGATCTCCCCAGTTCTTCTGAGGAGGGTTGTGTGTGTGTGTGTGTGAAAAAAGCCTTACACTATGAAGCGCGTGTGCACTGACTACTTTTATATAGTTGATTACCAGCTGGGCATTTCACTCTGTCTCGTGCTGAAGCCTGTCACTGTCGACCAATCGCAGCAGGCTGTCATCGGTCCAATCAGCGCAGATTAGCTTTGCGCTGAGGAGGGGGTTGGGAACAAATGAATCGCTGAACGATTCATATGGGAGTCGTTGGGATAATTAGGTAAAAATAAATGCAGATTATAAGACCATCAAAGTGTTTTATGACCTTGCATGCATATTAGACTGTTGTTGGACCCTTACAACCTAAATATGACCCTATTTCATGTATAATATGGGCTCTTTAAGTGAACAATTCGATGACTCACTTAAAGGAAGCTACTTGTTTCATTCCTGAATGAATCAGCATTTTTGAAGGAACCCTTTGGCATTATTTAATTATTCAGACTACTGGTCTAACAATAGCGGTGTTGCCATTACTTCTCAAATTGTGCAAATTTGTGAATTAAGAAATAATTCTAATGCATATGCATCAATTTCTGATAAACTAATGATATTTGCAAGATGCTGGACATTAAAATGCTACTTTAAGTATTTATACAAGTAGATTATATACAACATATTTCACAAACTTGATTCCTGGAGGGCCGCAGCTCTGCACAGTTTTGCTCCAACCCTTATCAAACAGCTGATCCAACTAACCAAGTTGTTCAAGACTACTAGAGACCATTAAGCAGGTGTGAGTTGGAGGTGGTTGAAGCTGAACTGTGCAGAGCTGCAGCCCTCCAGGAATTGAGTTTGAGACCATTTATATACAAAGTCAATGCAAATGAGCGAATAAGGCAAATTACCACCAGGTGACGTGAATGATGTGGAATACATGACAAGTTTACTGTGAACGAATTCATTCATCCATTCATTCATTTTCTTCTGCTTTTGCGGGGCCGGGTTGCAAGGGCAGCAGTCTCAGGAGAGAATCCCAGACTTCATAATTCCCAGACACTTCCTCCAGCTCCTCTGGGGGGAACCTGAGGCATTCCCAGGCCAGCCGAGAGACATAGCCCCTCCAGCATGTCCTGGATCATCCCCGAGGCCTCCTCTCTGTGGACATGCCTGTAACACCTCCCTAGGTAGGTGTCCAGGAGGCATCTGAAACAGATGCCCGAGCCGCATCCACTGGTTTCTCTCGATGTGGAGGAGCAGCGGCTCTACTCTGAGCTGTGAGCTTTTTACCTTAATCTGGCAACATACCTTACAACCTCGTTACATTGTTGATTTCTGTGCAGGTGGTAGTGGAACATCACAATGTTAGTAGAAGTAGTAGTAGTAGAAGTAACTTTTTGTCCATGTTTGACAAGTTGCCAGATTTTGTATAAAGCTCGTCATCTCACACAGTTACCAAAGTATTCAAATCTCAAAGCATTTTTACCTCAATCTGGCAACACACATTACAACCTAATTGCATTGTTGATTTCTGCGCAGGTGGTAGTAGAATGTCTTAACATCAGTAGTAGTAGTAGTACTACCAGTAGTAGTAGTAGTCACTTTTTGTTTATGTTTCCCAAGTTGCCAGACCAAGTATGAAGCTCATCACCTAACACAATAAACAAAATATTAAAATCTCGAAGTATTTTTTACGTCAATCTGGCAACATCAGTTACAACCTCATTACATTGTTGATTTCTGTGCAGGTGGTAGTGGAACATAGCAATGTCAGTAGTAATAGTAGTAGTAACTTTTTGTCCATGTTTGACAAGTTGCCAGATTTTGTATAAAGCTTATCACCTCACACAGTTGATGAAATATTCAAATCTTGAGGCATTTTTACCTCAATCTGTCAACAAACATTATAACCTAATTGCATTGTTCATATTTACGCAGGGGGTAGTAGAATGTTGCAACATCAGTAGCAGTAGTAGTAGTAGTAGTAGTAGTAGACACTTTTTGTTCATGCTTGTTATGTTGCCAGATCTTGTAAAAGCTCATCACCTTACACAGTTGATGAAATATTCAAATCTCAAGGCATTTTTACCTTAATCTGGCAACATACATCACAGAACAATTGCACTGTTGATTTCTGCGCTGGTGGTAGTAGAATATCACAATGTCCGCTGTAGTAGTAGTCACTTTTGTCCATGTTTGTCAAGTTGCCAGATCTTGTATGAAGCTTATCACTTCACACAGTTGATGAATTATTTAAAATTAAAAGCATTTTTACCTCAATCTGGCAACATGCGTTACAACATAGCTGCACTGTTGATTTCTGCGCAGGTGGTAGGAGACCATTGCAAAGTCAGTAGTAGTAGTACACTCCCCCAACCCCCCCAACCCCCTGGAATTTCAAAGACCCCCAGTCTTCAAGAACTTCGCAGACAAAATGTTGGCAGGTATGCTCAACACTAAAACCGACAGCATATACACACATGAAGAATACACTACATGCACAACCTGTCACAGTATACCTCATTTGAAAAGGTATAAACACTGGTGCATTTGACACATGTACTAGAAAGCTTCAATCTAGTCCAGCATCTGCCCTCTAAAAGTTACTAGCGACAAAAGCTCCTTTGTATTTAAAAAAACAAAAGTTCACACAAGCACTTACTAGCACAGACATCTATTGTGTTTGGCCTTTTCAGTCGTTTGTTGTTGCTCTTGTTCCATGGTTGTTTGGCTTCTTTCAGACAGTGAAAGATTATCCACAAGGTGCCAACAGTGAACCTGCTCATTGAAAGTAGTGCAACAGCACTGCATTTCAAAGTGGTCATAAACAAAGCAGAGCACCTAAAGTAGTATAGTATTTAGCAGTGGTGCTCAGCCACGTTCCCGAAGGACCACCAGCACTGCATGTTTTAGATGTCTCGTTTGTCTGTCAAAAGCATTGCAGGTCTTTCAGTCTCGGCTAAAGTGCTGACGATCTGAATCAGGTGTGTTTGGTTAAGGAGACATTGGCTGTATCTAAATATGCGTTCTTCAGCAATCTTGTGTCCTCGTATTCTCGTGAAACGTCATCATCAACCGCCAAAGTTTAGTTCCAAAACTCAAGACCGCAAAAGCACGTGAAAGTTCCTGGATATATTCTTGGTATCGAGGATGCACCAATGCAGACTTAAAGGGCACATAGTTTACCTCTTTTTTATGATTTAATATTAATATTATGGTTCTTCTGAGTGTGCCAGTTTAGGTTCAGTTTAAACACAATTCAGATTTTTTATTATAATGTGTTAAAAAGTGTCATGTTGGGGGCGTGTCCACAGTTCGCTGATTGGTAGTTTCAAGTGCCGAGCTTGTACACAGAAACTAATAACCACGCACACCGAATTAACTTTGACTGAGGCACCGTATGCGCCGCTCGAAGCCGCGACACGGCACACCAGACACTCTCTGTGGCGCGGCAGAAACATGAAGTGTCCCGAATCGTCGCGACACGCATTTTTGAATTCTAAACATAGGTTTCTGCAGCGGTCCGCGGCGCCCAGCCGTCGACTTGAGTGTACCCTGATAGAAACCTATGTTTAGAATTCAAAAACGCATGCTAGTTAAGATCACAGGGAGCTTCTGGGATCGCGAGAAATGCAAATGGCTGAAGTATAAGGTAGACTCAATGAGAAGTACACATGTTTGCAAACCTACCTAAAGATACAACCAATAATTCTGATTAGAGTGATAATGTGGAGAATATTGCTCTTGTGTTGAGCCCAATGAGCCTTGCATCTAAAAATAGAGCTAGGGTGTTCCTTTAGTGATATCGCTTCGACTCACGCTGAAAATGGTGGACGTGAATCAACAAACTGAGGATATGATGACGCGCCTGTCAATCAATATTGGTGGGCGGGGGGACCACACTCCTACGTAAAGTTGCGGTCGATCTGAAAATCGCTCCAATTGGTCCACCGTTTTTTATATTGTTAAATTGAAAAAAAAAGCACTGGGTGTGCTTATATCACCCCAATATGACGGTCTATACACCATACATGCACATATGTCTGTCCAAACAGCTTGAAAAGTTTTTTTTACCATAGGTGCCCTTTAAGCACCGAACTCGCTCTAGAAGTTACAGAAGTCATTGCGACTGAAAAATGATATCGATTTATTATTAAAGTCCAAAGATATAGCTTATTTACCTCAAGAGTTTCCCTATAAATGAGATGGTGAAAATAAACATTAACACGAAAATCTTAATGAAGGCATAAACAAATTTAGGGTGTTTATATGCTGAAATTTGTATCAAAATCTGTTTTAGTTGTATATTTATAAGGTTTTTGTGCATGTTATATGTATATCATTGTCTGAATGCTGTAATATTAAAATAGTTTTTCGTTAAAAACGCGTGAAGGTCATGTGAACAACAGAAAGAATGCAGCATCTCATTTCTCACAGGATGTGTTCTGTGTTCGCGCAGTCTCCCGAGTTCGTTCTTCCGAGGTGACCTGGCAAAACCGGTCCTCACAAGAACACGAGTCCGTTCTCTGCGTTCTTTGAATTGAGAAACAGCCAAGGAACATTTTCAGAGCTGGTGGTCCTCCAGGAACGTGGTTGAGAATCACTACTATATAGTATAGATGTGCACTGTTCTGATAATGAAATTCGAGTCACATGCACTGACCTGAGACACATGCTTTAAATCTGAAGTATACTTTGGGCTTAGTGCACAGACTGACAGTCTGTCTAGAACAAACACAGACAAGAAGAGTGAAACAAGCCGTGAAAAGTCCCAGTGCTGTCGGACTGCATATTCGTAGACATGAAATAAACTGTTACTCAAACATAGGAAATTTTTCTCACCAAGTAAACTCTGATTATCAAAAACAAAGAACCTTTGGGAAGTGAGAAAAACGAAGAGCAGATCTATTCTTTTATTAATAGAGCACTTTGAGGGATGTAAGCAATAACAATGGCTCTAATGCATTTCCTGTTTCATATTTTTAATTTCCACTTTTGAGAATGTGCAGTGTAGTGGCGCAGTGGTTAGCACTGTCGCCTCTAAGCAAAAAGATCACTGGTTCAAGCCTCGGCTAGGTCAGCTGGCATTTCTGTGTGGAGTTTGCATGTTCTCCCTGTATTGGCGTGGGTTTCCTTCGAGTGCTCGGGATTCCCCCTTAGTCCAAACCCATGCGCTATAGGTGAATTGAATAAACTGAATTGACCTTAGTGTACGTGTGTGAATGTAATAGTGTATGGGTGTTTCCCAGTCCCAGGTTGTGGCTGGAAGAGCATCCGCTGCGTGAAACATATGCTGGATAAATTGGCGGTTCATTCTACTATGGCAACCCCTGATAAATAAGGGACTAAGCTGGAGGAAAATGAATGAACGTTTGGGAATCCAAAAAGGTCCATATATGATGACCGCCAACCTGATTTCACCAAGTAGCAGATGTTCCTGGATTGACACCTATGTTGATCTTGGAACAACATTCCAATCAGCCAATCTGATTTAAGGGATACGTTTACAGTTTATAATAAGTTTAGGCTTTCGGTTAGGTTCATGCACTTCTACATGATTGCAATCTAACTATTATTGCCCTCTGATTTTGGTAATAATAATTTACAGTTATTATTGGGTTTAGGTGTAGGGAAAAGGTGTGGATTACATTTTCAAACAAAAATGGTGTTCCAGGATCGACATAGATGTTAATCCAGGATCGCATCGTACTTGGCAAAATCATGACAGCTGTGTTAGCAATGGTTATGACTGAAATGCCTCTTGTTACAGTCCTAAAATTTGTTGCTTTGCTAATGATATAGCCATATTGAAATGGTCTATGACCTTATTCTTCATGTATGAGCGGATGTAGCCATTGGACTCTTTTTGGCTTGAGATTTCCAGTCTCATTCACTTACATTGATTTTAAGATGTTAAAAACAGCTTGTTATGGTACTTGATGAGGCAAACTGGTATTTTATTATTATATTATTCTCCTGTTTATGTACAGTCATAAACACACTTGCTTGTAGACCAAGTAGTTCGCCCGTTTTCAGCCATTTATTATTCCTAAGCATTTTTCCCATAGGCAACTAAATTGGAAGTTTTAAAACAAATGCACAAATGAGCGCACTCCTAAAATAGATCAATACACTACCTGACAAAAGTCTTGTCGATTTTCTAAGTTTTATGCTCAATAATGTTAATGCCTCGTGACTGGGCTGGCCAATCCTGGAGCACCTTGACCTTCTTTGCTTTCAGGAACTTTGATGTGGAGGCTGAAGTATGAGGAGCGCTATCCTGCTGAAGAATTTGCCCTCTCATGTGGCTTGTAATTTAATGGGCAACACAAATGTCTTGATACCTCAGGCTGTTGATGTTGCCATCCACTCTGCAGATCTCTCGCACTGAATGTAACCCCAAACCATGATTTTTCCTTCACCAAACTTGACTGATTTTATGAGATTATTTGTGATGATTGGAATGCAGTTCAACAGATGATTCTACTATCTGCTTTTCCAAATGATCAACTAGAAGTTATTATTTGTTGCTCTTACAACTGGGATCGACATATTCTCTAGACTGCCAATGTACTGTACTTTGATCGCAAATCTCAAACACTCAGACTTGAGTTTCCTTACTATAGGCCACTGAATTGAAAGTTCTAAAACACAGGCAAAAATGAGCACACTTCCAAATAAGGTCAATAAACAACCTAACAAAAGTCTTGTCACCAGTCCAAGGTTTAGGAACAACAAATAATAACTTGACTTCTAGTTGGTCATTTGGTATCAGAAGAGGCTTTGATGATAGGCTAACCTCTACATTACGCTTATTTTACCAAAATAAAATATGATCATGCCTTGATTTTTCATTATTTAATTAGGACAGTAAGGTCTGACTTTGCTTAAACAAAAGTCCTGTCACTTAAAAAAAATAATGTACATTATAGAATATAAAGTCATGCTGCAGTGGAAAAATAATTAATATTGTATATGACTCCATGAGCTTGGAGGACTGCATCCATACATCTCTGCAATGACTCAAATCACTTATTAATATAGCCATCTGGAATGGCAAAGAAAGCGTTCTTGCAGAACTCCTAGATTTCCAAGAGTTTTTGGATTCATCTTCAATGCCTTCTCCTTCATCTTATCCCAGACATGCTCAATAATGTTCATGTCTGGTGACTTGGCTGTCCAATCCTGGAGCACTGTGACCTTCTTTGTATTCAGGAACTTTGATGTGGAGGCTGAAGTATTAGAAGGAGTGCTATCCTGCTGAAGAATCTGCCCTCTGCTGTGGTTTCTAATGTAATGGGCAGGACAAATGTCTTGACACTCCAAACCATGATTTTTCCTTCACCAAACTTGACTGATTTCTGTGAGAATCTTGGGTCCATGCAGGTTCCAGTAGGTCTCCTGCAGTATTTGTGATGATATTTCTACCATCTGCTTTTCCAAACGATCAACTATAATTCAAGTTATTATTTGTTGCTCTTACAACTAGGATCGACGACAAGACTTTTGTCAGGTAGTGTATTGAAGATGAGGAGAAGAATGCAATTTCCAGCTGTTATGACCCAGATTCAAACTCAACTTCAAACATGTTTTAGGTGAATTATTCTTTTTATATTCTCTAGAGTGCCAATGTACTGTACTTTGATCACAAATCTCAAACACTCAGACTTGAGTCTCCTTACTATTATTTTGCTTCACAATCAAGAAAACCAAAAACATTTTAATAGGAAGAAACACTTTGTCAAATGTAACACACACATGATTTATCCCGACAAACTAATACATCACGATCACACTCGTGCTGCAAATCCTGTAGGAGATTTTAGCTTCCTAGTGGAAGCATCTGGATCAGAGAAACACCCTTCACTGTGAAAAGAGGCAAAAACACCTTTCGACGTGTGAAGATCACAGAGCTCTCTGAAGACACACTCATGCATGTCCCGCCTTCCAGTGTTACCCAGTAAGTCCACTCAATCCGGCCCCATTGCCAACCATCCTCATCTGTATCCCGAGAGCCATCCTCACAAGCACCACGAAGAGCCGTCTTATTTACATACTATCATATTCTATTTCTCATCTATCTTTCACTCTAGCTTTATTTGTTTCCTATCTGTTTCCTCCTCCACTTTTTTTTCCACCCATTACAATTCCAATTTCATCCTTCCATTTCGTTCTCGTATTGCCTTCTCCCTGCCTTTTGAAATTTAATTTGGTGGCAGTCCTTCATAAATAACTTTCTCCCCACAGAGGAGTGCGGCCTTATTCAAACTGTAGCCCGGAGCACAAAGACATACTGATTAACAGAGTATCTCTCTCTCTCAGTGTCTCTCTAATCCTCTGTTATCCAGGGCTGCTGTTGTACTGTCCCTTGCTCTTCTGAGCGATGCTTTAACATCCTGCAGCAGTAAAAGATTAATACTGTATAAATGAGGAGGGGAGCACCACAGGGGTGGATTGGTGGCCTAGATTAACATTAGAGTGCCGCGGGTTGAAGGTTTGCCAGACGGCCTCACCGTGAGCTCCCTAATGTAAGTACTGAACACTCCTGAGCGCAGATCGGGATCGTTTAGCTGTGTCGGAAGCCATTCCTAAAGCTCTTCCCTTTGTAAACAAAATGCATGTGCATCGCTTAAAGGAAGTGTTTCATCAAAAATCACAATTTTGTCTTCATTAAAGCTGCATTTTTTAATGGAACTGCTTATTCAAAAATCTAAATTGTGTCAAGGTTGTAAACAGCGCGATGAACCGTGAAGTGTGCGGTCATCCATTAACATGATCATCAACGTGAATGGGTGAATAAAACTAGCGCGCGCATAAAACTTGCACCGGCAAAAGTAATGATTATTATTATGATTGTGTTGGGGGAAACAAAAACATTTAATTCTTTGTTAATAAAATAGTGTAGCCTCATTCTCAGTCAGTGTAGGCTGAAAAAATGAAGATTGCAGATGCCGCATACCAGGGGCGTCGCTAGACCCAATTCAAATCTAAAAATCTAAAATCTAAAAATCTCCAGCGCCCCAGTAAATGCATTGAGACATGATTTACTTCATATGCAAGTGTATTTATTAAGAGAGGTAATTCCGAAATAAGGATGTTATTCTCTATGTGCAACCGAACCAACGCTGGTGAAAGCAATGCAATCAAAAAGCAAACTGACGCATCTCCGCGTGTGCACACGCTGCTCTTCTGCCGGTGCGAGTCCCGGTAGTTATCATGAGCGCCAAAAAAGCAGGCTACCTGCTTGTTACGCGCCGCTCATGCGTTGTAAAACCAGCGTAACAGCCTTTTTTGTTTTACAAATCGACAAAACTAAAGTTTAAACAATATGATGATGATCTTACTAAGCATACCTTCTGATAGATTTTTTTTGTATGAAGCAAAAATGAGGGATGACGAGTCAGGGAGGTAAAGACTTAATAAACCTAATTAGCTGCCATGTGTCAAGTCTACAACAGATAATTCTATAACACATCTTTTTTTTTTGTATTTTATTGAATTGTCTATAGTATTTCATTCAAATGAAATTAATATTTATGCAAAAATAATTTCTTAAATGATCTTAGCATATCACTCCAGTTGTCTTAACATTGTTTTCCAGTTACATTTAAGATTATTTAGAAGAATAATTGTATAATAATAAGAATACTTTTATTTATAATTATAATTATTTTTTTTGGGGGGGGGGGGGTTGGGGGGGGGAAGGAGGTACGTGCCCCAGTAGAGCTTTATGTCTAGCAACGCCCCTGCCGCATACATTTGAAGGTTTCTATGGTTTTATTTTCATGTCAAGTACACAACAAATGTCCAGATTTTCACAACATGCTACTGTAATTTTTCACAGTAAATTACATTAGTATCACGGTACAGGATTTAACTGTTAAAAATGTACAGTAATGGTATTGTATTCGTAATATTTATTGTGAAATTAAGGCAGGTAGCATGATTACAGCAAATTACTGTAAAAGGTTATATCTTTTGCATGTTAGTTACAGGAATTCAAACTCTTTTTATTTCATTCAACATAGACATTAAAGAGCACCTAGGTTACCCCTTTTTTCAGATCTAATATGAGTCTTTTGTGCCTCCAGAATGTGTCTGTCAAGTTTCATTTCAAAACACCCATCAGATTATTTATTATACCTTTTATAAGATTCTATTTTATACATTTTTGCACCAGGAGGTGGTTTTGTTGTACTGCGCCTTTAAGACTAGTCCTCCCCTACATGCCTTTCTGCGTGCCTTAAATCTCCACTGCTGTATGAATATCTGTTATGTTAATGTACAAAATAAACCCGATTTAACGTCCACAAACCGGGATTGAATTGCGTCTTCTTTTATAATTGTCCTGACACGCGGCTGTGCTGATGAAGTAAAGCTGAAGTAAATCGCTGTAATTCACTACACACATGCTCTGTTTTAAAACATTTTAAACTTGTAAAACTTACTCTTGATCACATCTGATGATGATTGTTGATCCTAGCAAACGGAACAGATCTTTTATTCTCGGTTGCTTTGCGCTCGTCCTCTCTTGTTGATATGATTATACACGTGACTACAGGGACATGTTAATATGCAGCTGTCAATCAATTCGGTGGGCGAGGGCACCGCACTTCTACGTCAAGTTGCGGTCGGTCTAAAACCGCTCCAATTGGTCCACCGCTTTTATGTTGTTAAATTGAAAAAAAAAAAAGGACTGGGTGTGTTTATATCACCCCAATATGACGGTCAATACACTATATCTACACATACGTCTGTCCAAACAGCTTAAAAAGTAGATTTTTCACCACAGGTGCAAAATAAATAAAAAAATTTAATACAAATCAACTTTTATGAAAGTATTGGCATTTTTTTGATATTTAAATATAACACAATGTTACTGCAGCTCCAAAAGCAATTTGGTTACATCTTCAAAAATCATCCTGTTTTGAAATGACATGAAGGTAACAGTACATTTTCAATTTTGGGTGCACTGCACCTTTATTTAGTTTTAAAAGATTAACATGGAAATATTCATTAAATCATTTTTAATGAAGATAACTTTGTGCTTAGCCAAAGCCATAATAAACTGGAACAAAAGTAATTGATTCATAAAACCAAACACTGTTAAATACCCAAAATGATTTCAAAGTCAGGGTAAATGTCAGAATGAATAGCTGAGGAAAGCCTGTTTTACAGTAAAATATAGTTAATTCTACAAGATTATACTGTGAAATCACAGTAATGGACTTTACTATCTACTGTAAAGTTACACTATATTGCTGTAATTTAATGTAACAAAATCACAGAAAATTACTGTCAACTACCTCACGGTAATTTGCTGTAAATTTACATACAGTATTTTACTATGAAAGTAATGCAAATGTTAGCCAGTATTTAACTGTTAATTTAAGGTAATTTTTTTTTACAGGTTTTTAAAATCGTACAATTTCATACGACTGAACTCGTACGAATTCGTACGAATTAACCACTAAACTGACAAAACGTAAAATACTTACGCTTTCTCGTGAGATCAGGCTGGGAATATTTTAAATACATTTGTAGACAAAGGAAAATATTTATTGTTGGCTATGTCGTTTAGTCTGATCAAGAATGAAACAAAAAGATTTCATTACTCTGAAATACTGAATGAAGATAGAAACTTGTAATAAGGAAAAAAAGTCACAACACTTTATTCTGTTGTTAAAGATGCATCAGTTCAAGATTAGCCGCATTTCCACTGTCGGGCCAGTGCGAGCCAGGGCTTTTATCGGTGGATGTAGCAAACTAAAAGAATTTTCTCGGAAACATGTGGTATGAGGGTCTCTGTTGTGCTTGGGGTGAAAGAGTGAGAAGCAAAGATTACACATATATATAGCTTGTCTACGACCTGTAAGCATTCAATCAGAGATTGGCGTTAAAAGGTAATCTGTATGGAACATCGTTGTGTACGGAATATGCTTAGTCTGCGTTACAAGGTTCAAATGAAAGCATTAATTTGAAACATTATAAAACATTATAAATGAAGAAAGTATTTCTTACATAAATGTTATATAAATGAATTAAAACTTACCTCAAATGAACAACAAATATTGTACACATTGATAGAAACTCCTCAACACCATGAGAGTTTCAAGAGTTCACGCTTAGCTGATGATTGATAATAAAGCTTGTTTGGCATGCTGTCCTGGGAGAGAGCCCTGAGCACTTAAGATCCTCGAGCCTGGGGCTCCCTTCCTTTTGCAAGGCGAGAGGGGAGTTTGAGCTCAGTTAGATCTCGAGAACTCCCCTGCTGTGGTAGCTACTGAACAGATAGTGATTGCTTTCAAGAGGTAACTACTTACTAGGAGCATGTCCATGGTGCTGATTTGGATTAGTCAATTAACTTAAGTTGCATGTTTTTGGATGGTGGGAGGAAACCGGGGAACCCGGGGGAAACCCACGTGAGCACGGGGAGAACGTGTAAACTTTGCACAGAAATGTCTGTTGGCTTAGTAAGGACTGGAACCAGTGATGTTCTTGCTGTGAGGCAACAGTGCTAACCACTGGGCCACCGTGCCACCCATCTAGGAAAAAAGGAGGAGTAGGGGTGGAAGGGGGGATTCTTCAAAACGAAGATGGCTGTGATATGGAACTTAGGGTATTTATAGTGGCTTAGGAATCGTCTGATTGGTGGATCCTAAATTGAATAATGCGAATCCTCTCGAAACTAGTTTATAAATAAACTTCACTTTGTAAATGAAGAGAGAATTGAAATTTCTTTCTGAATAAACCAAAGACTCTCTCTCGTCCTTTAAGGAAATTCCGCAGCTAAAGGGATTACTTGGTGACCACAGGTTGTTCGCTAAGACCGCTACATATCATGTTACAGATTTCCAGTTCTCAAGGGCAAGACAGAGAGGAAGGGAGAGAGAGAAAACGAAGCGCCTCTTCTCCTCAAACACGCAGAGACAGTATTTCACAGATACACGCTCCGGCTCATTATCCCTGACCCAAGGTGTCGAATCAGAGCTCGGCGTATGAGATTCCAGGCTCATTTGTTTTTCGAGCTGACCTGAGAAAGCCCCCCCACACGGAAACTGCTGAGACTGACAAACGCAGACACGAAAACCACAGCTTTTTTTTTCCTACCCTCAAACAGAAAATGAGAAGCGTGGCACGTTTTCCACTTCGCTGCGTTTTATGGGGGGGATGAGAATGCTTTAAAATCAGCCATCCCATCACAAAAGGACCGCTGGAGATGATTACACCTGTAGAAGAGGCACGAAACAACGGCGGCTTGAGATTGGGAGCGAGTAATCCGAGGTGACGGGCAAACATCCATTGCGTTTTAGTAAATACGGACATAAAATAGATTCTGAAAACAACCTGACACGCATTGGCTACTCCCTCTCATAAAGTCCTATAAACCTGATTCATGATTAGTGAACTGATTAATTGGTAATTAAAGGTTAAGTTGGCCGTTTATGCATTTATATTTAATCATTTAGCAGACGCTTTTGCCGAAACCGACTTACAATCCGCTTATTAAGTTGTGACGTATGGAATACTGTTTCCAGGTCTAAGCCGCTATTCATTTGAATTGAGAAAATGTTCGTTTATGGCCACTTTTTAGTCCTAATCACACATTAACATGAATTTTATATAAAATCATGGTGTACACCAGTGGTTCTCAAACTTTTAAGCCAGATGGTGTCTGATATTGCACAGATGCTTTTGACATATACCTTATTATTTGTATACATCATTTTAATAGCAATACCGGTCTTTTCATGAGCTGCAATATTAGTTTAATCTTGGTCAGTGCAAGCCCTTTTGCGATGGTGTATGTGGTGTTAAATTTTACATATAGCTGCCACTTGCATGGCTGACAGCGTCTGGCCATTAAATAAGGGATTAAACAGAACCTCTCGTGCTTAATATGGGTAGATGTGGCAAACAGTTACCTGAAAATTCCGTCCCACAGACTATACAGTGAATGCTTTAGTTATTTTCATAGCAGACTTGAAGCCAATGGAAGTCTTATATCCACTCTTGGAAAAGTGTAGATGGTGGATTAACATTCACCACGTGATCAGTAATCAGATGTGTCATTATTTGTGGCATTAGCTATTTTCTAAAACTAAATCTGTCAGTGTTGTTTTCATTCTCTCATCTTCAGCGCGTTACATTTTCGCGGTTGTATCTCCTGTCATCTGAAGGCAGAAGGCGTTGACTGAATGATTCAGTCTAGCACAGTGGGCCAATAAGAAGAGTGCGAAGGCGGGACAAGCGTTGCCGGCTTTGTTTACAGCAGCAAGTTGACATGACAACAGTTTTAAACTGTTCCTGAGCGCTGCGTTTTAAGTGCAAAGATGCATTCTGCCTGAATGTGTCCTAAATACTTTATGAATTCATCAGTGATATCTTTATAAAATCAGAAAATATTAACTTTCACTTGTAATACTGAAAAATATATATTATAATCACTGATAATTACACAATTTTTAAATCACTATCGCAACCCCCAGTTTGAGAACCACTGGTGTACACAGCAGTCTCTGGGCTTGCTGCATCACAAATACCAAAATATTAACAATTTCAAAAAAAAAATTTATACTTTCTGGCCATTGGATATTAGGCATGGAGAGGGGCAGGATTTTATTCCAAGGTATGCACAAATCCAGCACTGCCTGCCCCCTTCCCCCAATCATGTCAAGAAACACTGATGCTTACTGTCATATCTACATTATTTAAGGGCATTCGTTACGACATAATTTGTTTCCTTTTTATTTTAATATTTCGTTGAAATCCTAATGTAATAAAAGCACATCAGCACCAAGGAAAAATAAAACGCTCAAGACATAACCTTTAAAATTATGACATATTTAAAAATTTGCAAATATATGACAGAAGATTGTGACATAATACAATTAGTGAAGCATTAATTAAATCCTTACTTTCCACTGAGCGAAAATCATCCACCCGCACAGTTGAGTAGTGGACGGGCTCAAACAAAAATAAAATTCTTACATTTTTTCTAAGAAAAAAAAAATCTTTTTAAAATGACTTCCATATAGTTGGTCTCTTTGTTTAAATATTTTTTTTGGTGAGTTATCTTCTAGATAAAATAGAAGAACAATTAGCATTTGAGGTGAAGTGCTTCAAAACAAATCCGCTATGCTTCAATAATGCCTTGAACTGGCCAACTAACGGCATCACCCGCAGCTCGTGGAGAAGAGTAGGACCTGTAGAGTACGGACACATGAGAGTTTATGAAAATCTTCAGTAACAGAAAAAAAAAATTAAATAAAATAAAAATAAATAAATAAAAGCTGCTAGATTTGTCGCTAGTCACTTTTTGAAAAATTTGTCGCTAGAGAGGTCTGAAAAGTCAGTAAATATAGCAACAAAGTCGCTAAGTTGGCAACACTGACTATTCCCCTACATTAGTTATACAGTGGTCCCTCAATATAACGTGATTCACCTTTCACAGTCTCGCAGTTTTGTGGATTTTTTGTGTGCAATTTCATTCATTATTATTCTTATCGACGTAGTCCCAATCGCAGCGGAATGAACCACCAACTTTTCCAGCATATGTTTTACGGATACCCTTTCAGCTGCAACCAATCACTGGGAAACACTCATATACTCTCATTCACACACATACACAACAGCCAATTTAGCTTACCCAATTCACCTGTAAATCATTTTAATGTGGTGATGTCTTTGGCCCATGAACATTTCCTGCTCGTTATTAAACTATTTCATAACTGTAACAAGAGGCAATTCAATCATAACTTCATGTTAAAACAGCTATATTAACATTATTTATCAATATGTGGCTCTTGAAATTAAAAATGTAAAACAGGAAATACATTGGGACCATTGTTTTTGTTAACATTCCTCAAAATGGTCTTTAGTGCATGTCTTTGGTCTGTGGGGGAAACCGGTGCACCCGGAGGAAACCCACGCCACACAGAAATGGCAACTGGCCCGGCTAGGACACGAACCAGTGACCTTCTTGTTGGAGGTAACCATGCTAACCACTGAGCCACCATGCCGCCAGATGAAACTTTATTTCTGCAAAGCCATTTGGTTCAAAGTTCAACTTTAAATAATGTTCTTTCCCTTGGAGACCATCACCCAGTGCAACGCTGAGACATAAACCAGAGCTCAGAGTAAATTGCACTAGTCATTTCTTTGACATAACTAGGAACCCTAATCAGATGTTAAGGGTAAAATCAATAGCCGTTGACTGCAGTTAACAAGCGGTCATTAGATTTTATGAGGAACAAACTGAGTCTCTTAGGAAACAGTTCTCACTTCACACCGAGCAAACCAAAGAGAGAGAGTGTCCATAACTTCATGTCGAAAAATCCCTTCAGTTAAAGACATCCCACAATAAGTAGCTGTCACTAGCTGCCTAAGCAGGATCAAGTAGCAAAAGAGAACA
Organism: Danio aesculapii; assembly: GCF_903798145.1. Taxonomy (NCBI): domain Eukaryota; kingdom Metazoa; phylum Chordata; class Actinopteri; order Cypriniformes; family Danionidae; genus Danio; species Danio aesculapii. The sequence continues at coordinate 5,912,254 of NC_079453.1, forward strand.
GCATGACTTTATATAGGAATAAAATGCATCTTTGTAATGCCAACTCAAAACTTTGAAATATGTTGACTTCGAAATTAGGATAAAATCAATCAATCTTTAAAAACTCTTAAAGAGTCTTGTCGCCTATCCAAGTTTTAGGAACAACAAATAATAACTTGATCAGAAGTGGCTTATATGAAAGGCAAAGGCCTCTACTTTACGCTTATTTTACCAAAATAAAATGATCATATCTTGATTTTTAATTATTTAATTAGGGCAGTAAGGTCTGACTTTGCTTAGACAAAAGTCTTGTCACTTAACAGAAATAATGTACAGTATAGAATATAAAGTCATGGTGCAGTGGAAAAAGAATGACTATTGTGTTTGACTCCCATAAGCTTGGAGGACTGCATCCATACATCTCTGCAATTACTCAAATCACTTATTAATGAAGTCATCTGGAGTGGCGAAGGAAGCGTTCTTGCAGGACTCCCAGAGTTCATCAAGAGTCTTTGGATTCATCTTCAATGCCTCCTCCTCCAACTTACCCCAGACATGCTCAATATTGTTCATGTCTGATGATTGGGCTTGCCAATCTTGGAGCACCTTGACCTTCTTTGCTTTCAGGAACTTGGATATGGAGGCTGAAGTATGAGAAGGAGCGCTATCCTGCTGAAGAATTTGCCCTCTCCTGTGGTTTGTAATGTTATGGGCAGCACAAATGTCTTGATACCTCAGGCTGTTGATGTTGCAGATCTCTCGAATGCCCCCTTACTGAATTTAACCCTAAACGCCACCGCTAGGCTTGGGCGGTAATACGGTAATATGGTATACCGCGGGATCTAAAAATAGCAACGATGTCAGTTTCAATACCTTTATACCGTCATAAAAACAATGCATTTCTATGGGAGACAAGTATTAAATATGAAATATTATTTATTTAATGCCTAAAAATGCGTATGCGTGATTGTCATCATGTGACAGTGTGGAGGAGAGAGAGAGAGGTGAGGTAAGATGGCGAGTCGTGCACCAAGTGACCTGGTCTCGAAAAAGAACACAACCTCTGCAGTTTGGCAGTATTTCAGGTTTCGACCGAACGAGAAGGGAGACGTGGTAAATACGAACTAGAGGTCTGCATTCCTGCTGCTGTCCCACGGGAGACTCGGGACCCAACCAGATGTCTTGCGGAGTGGGAATAAATTTCCAATAAAGCGCAGGAGCGGTCAGTAACTGTGGTGTAATTTGAACGGGAGCGGGCGGTCTAACAATATCGCTCCCGAGCTCCCGAGCACACGCGCATGTATGCTGTTTATGTGTGTGCGTGTATGTGTGTGTGTGTGTGAATGAGAGAGAGAGCGTGATGCTGTGTGTCGCTTGTTTGGTGCTGTCTATGTGTGTGTGTGTATGTGTGTGAATGAGAGAGAGCGTCCCGCGCAGATCTATAATACGAACAAGACAAACAAGTGACCGCGAACCTAAGGTCGCATATACAGTATTCAGTTTCTGAATGGTTTAGCCACAGTTTGGTGATGCTGTCTGAGCCATCAGAATTGTTTTTATTATGCACGGTAATACCGTATACCGATGTAAAATAGGGAGGAGGTTTGAGGGTCTCAAAATTTGCATACCGCCCAAGCCTAGCCACCGCGCAGTCACAGCGGAAACAGTAGAAACATAGCTACTGACATAAACCAAGACTGCTCAAATAGAATTATAGATAAAAGATGTCACATTACACCCTGCAAGGTTAAAAACAGCTTTTAAAAGATCTGTTCGCTCTGCCCTCTTTCCTGGGCATGCATACTCTTGGAGAACTGACCCTAAATCAGTTTGCTCCATTCTATCCTCACCAACTAAGCACCAACCGACCTGATCTCCAATCAGAAACTCACAGAAACAGCCACTCACGTATGCAGATGATAATATATTAAAACTGCCCGGGGCGTCTGAGAGACAGTGCTGATTATCTCAATCAAGTGCCATTCTCATCGCAGTTTATCTCCCTAGCTGTCTCTATCTATCTCCGTTCACAAGGCATTTGATGCACTGCCAGGCGCTGTTTCTGTTTGCTGGTGGGTGGTTTTGTAAGCCGGCATACAGTCACAGACCAGAGGGCAGAGTGAGAGAAAAAAATTATTTTTTATACAGATCTCTGTATCATAGCAGGAATCAGTGTCTCTTCCTGAATGTTAAATGTATCTTACAGGCCATCTTATACAGTACATGCTGAGCTTTGGGAATTTACATTTGTTTCTATCCTCCTTAACGAGGGATGCAGCTTATTTTGTATTGGCTACAACTTTTCCTCATCGTTCTCTCTCTTCTATTTCCCTTAGTGGTTTAGACACACTCAAAAAAATGACGTTTGTTGTTTGTCCAAGCTACTTATTTTAAAAGAGCTGAAACACAACACAATTCTTGAGTTTTTTGGGACAACTTGATTGTTTTATGTTTAATCTAGGGCTGCGAGATATGGGCAAACAAAAACTATCACGGTTTTCTTGAACAATATTGTGATTTCGTGATTTTAATCATGATTTTGACACACACACAGAAGTTATACAGTGTGAATCTGAAACATATTCCCAAAGGAAATAATAAGATCTTTATCAAAAACCTGTAACATGTTTCTAAAACAGACATAAGGCAAAAAAAAAGACTACTCTATGTGCGTGTCAAACTCAAGTAAGGCTCTGATGTTCTGCTTGACCACATAAGTAGTTGCGTGTACTTTTCTATGTATCCACAGATTTTTCGGTCACGCATATATCATAGACTTCTTTGTGACTCTGCTGAAATAGGCTGTTCTCATATCGCGTATTTTACACTCACAAGTCCTTTTTTCCAATGGAGAAGCTCGGTTTGCGCAAGTTTATTGAGAGCGACATGCGTGTGTATTCCAGGCGCACCCATTTGAAAACATCTCTTTTTAAACAAACTATAAGATTAACTGTTCAGAATGCGGCACTGCGACACGTAACAAGAGCGGACCGATCAGCTTCATACTTTGTATGGAATACACACATTTCATTAGACTAACTACCTCAGACTAACACAAAACACCCAAACTCCATAAATAAAACTTGTATCGGAGCTGCAGCAATGTTTTGATAGTTTGTTATCTTCTGAGAAAACAGTTGATGGTCGCCAAGCACTTTTAGACGCAATTTAGGACTGACTTACGAATTACCTGGTTCTGCGATACATCGGCCTTCCTGTGTCCAAAGTAATCCCACACAGATGTTGACATTTTTGGCACCAAGTCCAATTAAGCTCAGTCTCCTGTTCGTTGCATTATGATTGGTTCAAATAGCGTACTGTGGGAAAATCGAGCAGTAAGGTGATTTAGAACTTACAAGTTGGGAATTGAGCATTGGGCCAACAACCCACCTCATGAAAACTAGATGTTACGAAACACCAATATGGAGCGGCCAAATATCAACTTCAATATAAATGGCCCTGGGAGTAAGAGTAAGGCGATTTAGAAACCGCGCATGTCCAAATCGCGATTTCAATATGATTTCAATTAATCGCACAGCCCTAGTTCATTCCTTCATTTGTTCAATTTCTGTTCAGCTTAGTCCCTTTATTAATCTGGGGTCGTCACAGCGGAATGAACCGCCAACTTATCCAGCAAATGTTTTACACAGCGAATGACCTTCTAATAAGTTAACTTAATTTCTTCATGTTGTCCCCACACAAATTGATTGTGTGGAACCAAGCATTTTTTACAGTGCATGATTTACACTATAAAAAATGCTGGGTTGTTAATCGAATTGTGCTGCACTTTATGTCGCTAGTTTTGCTAACTATTCCTAACTTTAATAATGATTATTTTAGATTCTATTTAAGTGCTATTTATAAGATATTAGACGCAAGCAGAGTACGGCTGCTTGTAAAGCATACAGCACCCTCTGCTGTTAAAAACTAAGCTCAGAATCAATTTAAAAGAGAACAGCAATCCATTTCTCAAAATCTCAGAATAGATTTCTCAAACGATTTTTCACCAAAGCTCTATAAAGCATGTACAATAATTTACAGATCCAATTTCAGTTTATTTGCTTTCATAATAAACGACCAGAGATTACCTTCCCCCTGCTAACCCGATAAAAATACTGACCCCCGTGAAAAAAACAATATAAGATCTAGCAAAGCTTAACGTATAACCATGTAAAAGTGCAATTAGAGCCCTGCTGGTCATTTATTTCTTGCAAAATTGCATCAGTCATTGTCATGTTGACTATTTTCACCCAATTCAATTCACCTTTATTTGTATAGCGCTTTTACAAGGTAGATTGTGTCAAAGCAGCTTCACATAAAAGGTCATTGGAACAGTGTAGTTCAGTTTGTAGTGTTTAACTTCAGTTCAGTTTAACTCAGTTCAGTGTGGTTTAAAAATCACTACAGAGACTCCAAATACTGAAGAGCAAATCTAACGATGCGCAGCTCTACCGATCCCAAACCATGCAAGATAGAGGCGACAGCGGGGAGGGAAAAAAAACTTCACTAAAGGTGGAAGTGAAGAAATAAAAAAAAAAAAAGTGAAGTGAATATTTACAAAGTTGGCGAAAAAACAAATGCAAATTAGATGCGTTTCCATCAAGCTGATTGGTCACGTAGGTGGAATGTTCGCTACATCAGAGCTTATTCTGCAAATTCCATCTCCCATTATTTCAATATTTCCCTTCTGACACAAGTCCAAAACCACATCAAGTGAGCATACAAACTTTTTTAATGCGAATTAAGGTATTTTTATTCAACATTTGGTGTTTTTAACCACTCATTTCTCATGTGACACTTCAAAATGCACATTAACAGATAGAAACATAGCTTTTGTTTCCATTTTGATGTGTTTGTATTTCAATTTGTTACATGCATTAGAAATTGTCAACACATTCATTTCATTGTCAAGTTCATTGTCGAATTCTAAAGTGTCTGAATGCAGACATAGCTATTATACACACCACTTCTAAATGTAAGCACAGGTATGAGGTCTCAGTCTTCAGTGGAACATTACATTTTACTTTTCTGAGGCTCAATTATGGACCTGTTTTTAATTTAACGGATTGTAATTACGCTAAATACCTAATTAGCTCCTCACATGTTCTTAAGAAAGGCATTTCTAAAGCAATTAAGCAAAAAAGATTGTGTGGGATTTGGGAGTTTGGTGACTGTTGGTGTGCGCCGCTTTAATGAAACTCCCACTGCATCTGTTTCCATCCAGTTAAGGTTTGTTTAGTGGCCTGTGTAGCATTGCAAACAGTCTGCAAGCCTATGTGTGTGCGAATGTGTATTTGTATGTTGTTGTTGTTTTTTCCCGTTCCTTTCCTCTCCTCCTGCCAATTACATAATTTAGTTAAGGATCCTAAGATGAGAGCTACTCGACATGACATCATGAGCCATCTGTAGTATGCTGGAGATAAGAGCGGCAAGTTTTTTCTTGAGATTTTGGCAGGCGCGCAAACATCTCCAAACCCCAGGACGCCTATGCTGATTTCTGCCAATAAAACATTCAGAGATGTTAGCTAATTACTTGCAAATTGCATCTTTCTTAATAAACGAGCAAATACACTTATGAAGCAGTCTCTTTCTTCATGGTTTAATCGGCTTCTCTTACATTTCTCTTAGTGTCCAGAAGATAAAAAAAGAGATTTAAACTCTGTCTTTCTGTCATCGTGCCTTTCACTGTGAGATTTCATCCTACTAAAAGGCCATCCCATTTTTTAAAGAGGAAGATGGAGTGATAAGGCAGAAAAGTGCTGAGTGTGAAAGTGTGAAAAACGTGTTATCTGCTAGGCTGGTCAGACCCCAAGTTCTTCACTCGTTCTCACGCTAAAGCCTTTTCCGCACTGCAAAAAAAAAAAAAAAAAAATCTGTTACTGGCGTTGAATCTCATCTGAATATATTCGAGCCTGCCATCTTGATGCGCCTTTGAGAAACAGATAGAGAGAGACCACAAAGCGTTTGCTGAGAAGCCAGACAGGTTTGATGTCTGACAGATCTGTGTTCGGTCGTAACCCCACTCTGTGAGCTGCAAGGCTAAAATGGATTGACCCTAAAAAAGATTTTTTGGACGCTGAACAAGAAAAAAAAGCATCACTCTATAAATAAAAACTAACTTTGTATTCTCTTATAACATTTTTGTGGATGGATGGATGGATGGAGGGTTGGATGTATGAATGCATGTATGTATGGATGGATGGATGGATGGAACCATAGACAGATGGATCACCAAATAGATGGATGGATGGATGGATGGATGGATGGATGGACGAACGGACGGACTGAACAAACCATATATCGATGGATCAACAAATGGATGAATGGACAAACGGACGGACTGAATAAACCATAGATAGATAGACAAATGGATGGATGGATGGATGGATGGATGGATGGATGAACGGACGGACTGAACAAACCATAGATCGATAGATCGACAAATGGATGGATGGGCGAACGGACGGACTGAATAAACCATAGATAGATAGATCGACAAATGGATGGATGGACGATTGGATGGATGAGCGGATGGACTGAACAAGCTATAGATCGATGGATCGACAAATGATGTAGGGACGGACGGACAGAACAAACCATAGATAGATGGATGGATGGATGGATGGATGGACAGATGAATGAACAGACTGAACGATCCATAGATAGATGCATTGACAAATGGATCGGCGAATGGATGGATGGATGGATGGATGGATGGATGGATGGATGGATGAAACAAGCCATCGATCAACGGATCGGCAAATAGATTGACAAATGGATGGATGGATGGGTTGAACAAACCATAGAAGTATGGATCAACAAATAGATTGACAAATGAATGGATGGATAGATAGATAGATGAATAAATGAATGAACAGATGGATGGATAGATTGACAAATAAATGGATGGATGGATGGATGGATGGATGGATGGATGGATGGATGGATGGATGGAACAAACCATAGATAGATGGATCAACAAATGGATGGATCAAAGGATAGATGGATGGATGGATGGAACAAACCAAAGATAGATGGATCGACAAATGCATCAACAAATGGATGGATGGATGGATGGATGTAACAAACCATAGATAGATGGATCGACAAATGGATCAACAAATGAATGGATGAATGGATGGATGGATGGATGGATGGATGGATGGATGGATGGATGGATGGAACAAACCCAGGGCTTAATTTGTGCCGGAACAAGCCGGATGAAATCAGATCCGGCATCTCATTTTACCAGTCCCCCTCCTCACACGCACCCCCGCCCGCTCTCTTCACTTTCTTCCGTGACTTTCCAACCCTCTTGACTTAAGTCCTCGACACTCAAATGATGTAGATGAATGCTGTGCTTATGATAAACAAATAGGTTCACTTGAAGAAGAATTATATGCATGTATACTTTGCAATTGCATTGTTGTTTCATCAATCAAAATCACTCTATCTGGATTTTGATAAGGTATATTTGTCGACTAGAATTTCCTTTTACGAGTCTCACTTGTGTACTTTTTGTTCGAGGGCGCCCTCTAGCTTCCAGTATGCATGAAACAGACACACTTACATGAGTATTTGGTGCTCAGCATTACTCACATTACCCCATTTTGTGTAAAATTGGGAAAAACAATTAAGAAAACACATGATATTCCATGTGTTTTTTGAAATCTGGATTAAAACGCCAAAGCACATTGATTAATAAAAGACTGAGGACTGATTTTTCATCAATGTATGAATAAGAAGCTTATCTTTTACACTAAATGCATGGAGTTTTGATTTTACATATACCTTGAGACAAAAACAAAGAAATTAGTCTCACAATAAGAAGACAGAGGGTCATCGTTGATGCACAGCATGTTGACAAATCATTACTATAAACTCTTTCTTTGCATTTATCATCAGTCTAAGTTCACATGGGTAGGGAACTTTGCACTATGTGACAGCTTAACAGTGTTTTTAGCCACCACTGAAGACCATTGAAAGACCCTACATTACTTAAAAAACAAAATCAAACAAGAATCCAAATCCAATGAGCCATTTCTATGTGAAAAGTTGCACAGAAAGAACATGTGCTACGTTGTGCTGACTCTACAGCTTACTATCAAACCAAACATGCCTTAGTGTGTTAAAGCGCAGACCTTCAGTTACCCCCTTGGGCAAAGTGAAACCAAGAGTAACAGCCAGGAAGCACATTCTACTGCATAAGTGAAGCTTTAATTGAACAATAGCTGTACCATGCCTAAAGCAGCAAACGGACTCCCTTATGCACTGGTACACTGGATTTAAAGATAGAGCGTGGTTTCAGATAGAGACCCTACAGATGACTCTGCCTGGTGATTCGTGTGGAATTTTTCATCAGTTTGCATGACGAGGAACTCCCTCCCTCAGCAACAGCATGAAGTTGTGTCATGAGTGACAAATTACTTGTGCAACAGAAGAGCATTCGGATGAGAGAAAGAGATGGAGCGCACAACTGTGACATCTGCAAATGGTCAGCTTTTAAACCATATCTTAAACCTTGACTTAAGCTGCTCAAACAGATACATAAGCAGGATGTTGTTTACATCTTAAATCATTTCAAAGTATATGCATGGATTCAGTGCACTGGTGTTTAAACACATTTTCAATTCAGCGAAACTCCAAAAGACTTGAATAAATCCAGAGATATGGATATCTGCACCTGGTACATTCCTTATCAAAGATATTGGTTCTGTGTGCAGCACTCTTAAAACGGATTAATTAATTAGTCTGCACACTCTCTCTGGACTTCATATGCTCTGCTTCTTTAAAGAAGAGCAAATGAGCTTATGCTCTTGAGGAATGAAAATGCTTTATTCCTCACTGAGAATAGAAATATACACATTCTTATAAAACAGTAAGCTTATTTGTTTATATTCCCTCATTGGGTGGCTGCACATTTGCTCAGTAGTATTTCTAAACATTAGGGCTGTAGCGATACACTAATCTCACGATACGATACGATACACGATATTCAGCTCAAGATACGATATATATCACGATATTTAGCCAACGATACGATTCGATACGATTCGAAATAATTCGATACGATTCTATATCATTCGATACGCTTACATCATTTTCTGATAGATTTAAAAGAAACAAAGTGATTTTGGTGACATCTTGGGAGTGTTTAATTTACTTGGATTTAATTAATTGAAATAAACTTAAACATCAGACAGCTTGCAAAATAAATGCTGGACAAAATTAATTAAAGATGTGATGAGAAAATTTGTTACATTTATTGAAACAGTGCAAACTGTAGCTTTTGAAAAGTAAATTAAGTGCAACATTGCAATTTGCAATTAACAATGGAGAGTTAAAGAGCAAGTGGCCTGTTCTGAACAGTTTCTTTGACATCTTTTTAGCTTGACAAAAAACATGAGGTAGCAAGTCTAGCTGCCATGAAAGCAAGCATAGTAGTACCATGGCTTCTCCAAAACATCAAATGTCACGTCCGACTCAGTCAGTGTGCACAGATCTTTCTCGGTCTTCCTGACTTCACTCGAGAGCAGGGTTCCGCAGATGGCCGGATGTATATATGTATGTATCGATACTCGCGGCTAAAAATCAATACTTTCTTTGGGAAAAAAAAAATCGATTTATATCGCAGAATCGATAAAATCCTCCAGCCCTACTAAACATGCTGAAATACCAAGTCATCTCAATCTGGTTTTCCACAGTATATTTAAAGCACACCGATTTCAGTTCAGTGCTTTAAAAACACAATTACTTTAAAATGTATTTCTATATAGTATTTATTTCTAATCCGCAAGTACACATTCCAATAGAGACAATGATTAATGTACTTTTAGTTATTCTGATAGTAAATAAAATGTATTCAGTTGGTCACTGGTAATATTGCATTTACAAGTTAAAAGTTACATTTTATTAACTACAACAATACGTGAACAATCGTCTGAATGGATAGAATTCATCTTTAAAAGCGGTAAAATTACTCAACAACTGGAACACTTGTGTCCAACAAAATTGCATTGAGTAGTGGTAAATTACTGATTGAGGTAAGAGTGATTCCAGCATTATGTATGAGACATTTGCAGTAAAAATTCCAAGCATAAATTTACATAGAAAGTATACGTTAACATTATTTTGAAGCAACTGTTAAAACAACTAACCACAGATTTATTGGAGCAAAAAAATATTAATCTGTAAATATTTTTTATATTTTTAAATGAGGAAAATAAACGTGTCACGGATGTGACCAAAAAAGTCTGCAAATTTACAGTATACAACATACTTTGTAGAAATTCTGTGAATTAAACTGTATAACCGAAAAGAAACAAAAGGATAAGAGTCGGTTCTCAGAACAAAAATCGCTGATTTTATTTTATTTGACATTTTTGCATTTATGAGGGAAAAGCTTCGTTGTGGATGTGACACTTTTCCGTTATGAATGTGACAGGTGTTACATTGGCACTTGTGTGACTTTGGTAAATCAATTATAATTGTTTGAAAACACTGACAGAGACATTTTTGAGTATTTTTAAGTAGCCTACGCTAAACTACTTGTTTACACACAAAAAAAATGTAGAAACGGTTTCTCTGTTTTTGGTAAAAACTTAATTTTGTTGTGGCAAGCTTGGAATTTGCATGTAATTGCTCGTAAAGTAAGATTAATATTCGTATATTCGTCCAGTGACAACTTGTGACACCGTCGCTATATTGTTTACCATGGTACTTTGAATATTCGGTCTGAAATCACATGCAAGTATGACTTCAAAACAACATTAGCGCTATTTATGTGACTATATACAACATTGTTGTTAGTCTTTGGCTGCTAAAATGATTTCAGAATTAGAAAATAATACTTTTCTGAAATTACTTTATTAAGGAGAAATTCCAAATATGTAAATATTAAACGAACTTCATCTCGCCTTACTGAAACTGAAACCGATAGACAACGCATGATTTTGAGGACAAAATGCAATTTGTTACCAGCAAAAAAAATAGGTAGGCTAATTTAAGAAAGATAAATAACAAATGAGTTACTGTGACTAATTAAATAGATATAACAGCTACCCACTAATAATAGTTATAAGAACTAGAGCTGAGAAAATTAATGCACTATCGTTACTAGTATTACAGATTAATCAAAAGAAATTCAAGGGCTTGCCACAATCCAGATGAACATATTTACCGTATTCTGCAATACAATGAGCGGATATCAGCGATGTTGAAAAGAAGACCATATCATATTTTAATCATCTGCTTTCTGAGCCTTACATCCAGTGATCACGCAAACGCGCACAGCACCGCGTGAAGGAATTCAGGATGTGCGCCCCGGATAGTTTGACAGGAGACAGCGGGACTTACCTTGATCAAGAAGCCGCATTGAGTGCTGGAAGGACGGGTCCAGAGAATCCTTCTCCGCCATCAGTTCTGGCAAGTACTTTTCGTTATCCATCTCGCCTCCTGCGTTTGGTCCAACAAAACAAAGCTTGTCAGTTGTAAGAGATGAAATGTAAGATCCTGCTGCTGTTGTCCTGAAGCAAGCTAGAGCAGATGCGCACCACCAATATAGGGGGGAAAAGGAACCACTGATTCTTTTAGCTGCTGGTGAGCGTCTATGAGATAACCTGGAGTTTTGCTTTATAATTTAGTTGCGCTTGAGATAACTATTGTCCATGAGCTTCCCAGGTGATTTGCCGTTAGCCCATCTGCGGGAAACGTGTGGATGCCTCCGTTCGGTCAGACTGCTGCTCTCAACTGTAAACAACCGCTTTGAAGCTCCCCCTGTTGTATCCACGGGCAACGACTGCAAATCCCAGATCCTCTGCTGATTGGATGAGCGGATATATTCGCATGTCAATCATAGCATGAGGGCGGGGCTGGCGCGGAATTGTCCGAGGTGCTGCAGTTCCTAGTGAATGGGCTGATTGGAGATGGGATTCAAGGATCATTATGTGTGTGATTTTGGTTAAGAACCATTAGGTACACTGAAAAAAGTGTTACATGCAAAACTGTTGCAAACAATTTATGTGTTGAATTTAAACAAACAATTTAAATTGAGCAATGTTCAACTTAATTTGTTTGTTTAAATTCAGCCCAAATAAATTGTTTACAACCACTTAACGTAAAAAAATTAAGTAAATCCAAGGAATCATCTTTGAATAATTTTTTCAGTGTATTTTGGAAGTAAGTGAAGGGATGATAAACAAGATACTTAGTCAATATTTTACTGTATATTTATTTTACCTCTGAATTTTTAGATTTTATTTCATGTATGCCCATAAAAAAAGTCAAGATAAAAAAGGTGAAAGTAGTTGTTCTTTTTTCTTAAAAAGTGGACCTTTTTGCAGTTATTTGCCTCATTTTCTAATTAATTATGAGGTTTAAATAGGTTGCATTTCAGTAACATTTTAAGCACTATTTTTTGCTCGATTAGCTTGTTGGATGGTCATCATAACCATATTTTTTGATGTACCAAAAACATTTCCTAAAGATTTACATCAATTATCATTTATATAATATACATAACATATACATCAATATATATTTATTTCATTATATATTACATTATATAGTAATTATATATTACATTATATAAAAAATAGCAATCTGTTAAAGTTTAAATTAAAAACTAGCCTATTTAAATAGCAAACTGGCCTACACAGTCAACTTTCCTCATGTCACGCTGAGACACCCATATGTTTGTTTATCCTGCTATGGAAGTCAGTGGTTGCAGGTTTTCAGCTTTCTTCAAAATATATTCATTGTTATTTAACAGAAACTCGTAAAGGTTTGCAACCACTTGATGTAGAGTAAATAGTATTTTTTCAGTTTTCTAGGATAAACTATCCCTTTAATCTCACCAATAATCCTTTGCATAATCCTATGCAATAAAAAACTCATCAAGATTTTTCTTAAAGATATGCTAATGGAATTTATAATGCCTTTTAGAGATAACAACATCTGATAGCTGAGTTTAACTATAAAAAGCACTAATCTTTTTTACTATATTTTTATTTTACTAGACTTTAACACTAACTTTGCAATCATGTTTACCAAATATTTTGTTTATATTTAGTACAAATATGCAGCTCATCATTCATTTCGGCATTGGAATGATGCAACAACAACACAAACACAAAAATAACTTTTAAGTGAACTGGAATTAATGCAGATTAAGCATGAATGAAATTATGTTGACGTTTGCAGTATGGTGTGAAGAGACCTTTGAAAGACCTTGGGCTGATTTGGCAGATTTTAACATGATTTGTTTTATGAGTCTCTCTTTGTTTCTTACCCAACACGGTGCACTAAAAAGCTCTTACACTGTGTAGAAATTCAGAAAAGTACTTCAAACTGAATTTGGAAAATTCTGAAGAAATTTTCAAGCGTTACTCTGGAATTACAAGCAGATTTTGTGCATCCCTCCCTACAAGCAAAGAAAAAGAGAACACAATGCTTGTGAATCAAAAAATGGCATACACCATATACACACAGCATATAAAATATACAACAAACTGCATATAATATACAGAAAAAAAACCTTCAACTATGTAACCCACAGCATTAATACCAAAGTAAGGTCAAAGTGGTCTCATGGCTGAAGGCTTACCAACTGCAGAGTTTCTCTGCCTCCGTGTCAGAATGCAGTAGCATTAGACGCCAGTCACAACTGACATGTCTTGCCATGAGGGACATACCACAGCCATAGCCAATAGCTGCAACACAGACATGCCCAAATTAAGATTTTTGAAATGAAATGTCAAAAAACAAGGAATGTGAGTCGCTTTACTGTTAGGCCCGATCTCCACAGACAGCCTCGGGAGTGCTAAACTTAACTCAAGAGTGAGTCATGTATCTGTAAAACACCAGCTCAGAACTTACCGATGAAGTCATGCATGGGTAATCCAAGAGTTCACAAGGGAGGGATCGGACATCTTATTGAGTTATCATGTTTGGTAGCAGTGCATGTGGTAGTTCGCCATGTTTGCTCCTTTAATTGTCTGCCAGATCCATTCGTTGAAAAATGGATTATTTTGGTGAAAGCACTCTCAGATTACTTTCACTAAAGAGAGAGAGAGAGAGAGCCCAAGGATGAGCAAAAATCCATTCACCACTGTGCCCTTTTTCCTGTTTGAGGGAAAGGATGGGTGAAGAGGTTAGAGGACACTGTAGGAGCATCTCATACTCAATTAATCCAAAATACAGAGTAAATTGTTGGAGGTTTTCTTCATGCCTAAATTAATTAATGGTTCCTTGCATCTCCTCCTTTATCTTTATCTTTATCTACATTAGACATGAGTATGAGACAGGATTTTTTGGCGAGATAAAAAAAGTTGGAAAAAAACGAATTTGCAAATTGCTCAAATAAAGTGGCTGAAGGGTTGAAAAGTATGAGCTAATAAACAATTACTCACAAGGTGTGAGATAAAGAAGTGAAAATATAAAGTCGCCATTTAAAATCAAATTGAACCCAAATGCTTGGGGAATGTTTGCTCATTTTTATCTATTGAAAATAAAATTCATGGTCACTTTATTTTAAAGGTACAACTCACAATATTAACAAACTATTAGGACTACTAATTAGTTGCTTATTAGTTAGTAAGGTAGTAGATGGGTTTAGGTACTAAGTAGGATAAAGGATCTAGAATAAGACTTTTTAAAGTGGGGGGGGGGGGGTATTGAACACGTCAACATTTTTCTCAGAAAACATATTCCTAAAGGTGCCATTGGCTTGAAATTTTCCCCAGATGTTGGTGACAACAAAATAAATCCATATATGCAAAGAAAACCAATCTAATTAGTAAACAAATTCAGTTATGTGTAATAAAATGAAATTACACAGGGAAAAGGTATTGAACACACGAAGAAAGGAAGGTGTAGAATGGCTGTGAAGGCCCAGACAGCAGCTGAAATCTCTCAGTAGTTAATCAGCAACCCTCTTCCCTTCCTTATTGTAAATTAATATTAGCTGCTTCAGTCTAACATCTACATGAGCAGGATGATGAAGATGAAACCAGGGTGGACATTTCAGCGAGACAATGATCCAAAACACAGCCAAGGAAACTCTCGAATGCTTTCAGAGAAAGAAAATCAAGCTGTAGAATGGCCCAGCCAATTACCTGACTCGAATCCAATATTGGATTTTACCAAAATCTGGTTCAATTCCATGTCAACAGCTCTTTTGGGAAATATTATTCCCAGAAAAAAACATGACATAAATAGGTGTTTTTTTACCTATAAATTAATTCATGGTTCATTGCATCTCCTTCTTCATCTCCTTTCACAAGCAGATCTGGAATATTTTTGTACAAATGTATTCAGCAACATCTGGCCATGTTCTTCGTTTTTAATTTAATGCAGTAATGCTACAGTGTGTCGTCTTGACTTCGCATTGCATACAGTCCTACAGTTTTGCTAAAGGGCATTTTCTGTTACCTACATTGATATTTTGTATATATTTTCAACCACAGACACAACCTGACAAGCTAAATGAGACAAAGTTGTCATTATACATTTTAGTAGCTCATTATATCAGAGGTAGGTACTTTTCAGTTGTCAAAAAGCCTAAAAAAATAAAAACGTGTAGGTTTAGGTGGGTGTATTGGACTGTAGGCTGTGGAAAAAGTTGTATAACTCGTCATGTCAAAATGTCATAGTTCTGATGAGCCGAACCCACTCTATCTTCACCATCCTCAGTGCACGGTTCTGAGACCGGAAAACAACAACTATGTATATCAGCACTTTTATGTTCATCCGCATCAAACTTTGAGGTGACTCTCTGTATGTTTACTGTGTGGACGTGAGGCTTCAAGCAATCGATGAAATGTTTATTTATAGACCGCAGTGGGCTGAGAAAATGGAGAGGTTAGCTCTGGAAACTGCTAAAGTTGGAGGTAGGAGACGGCTTGCAGTGCATATACCGTGTAAGCTTAGAAACGAAACAAGGTTAGAACTATCTATTGCAACCAGTAGCACCCTTCGGTGGCAATCACACAAGTTCCACCAAATTCCTTAACAATCCCCAACATTTCAAACAATGTTTCAAATACCTTAAACTTAAAGTGATAAATGCAGTCAAAATCCAAACTTCTGAAAAGTATGGAAGTATGAAAGTATGGTCTGTCTGTACCTTTAAGAGAGAAAAAATAAAGAGACATAATCATAATATTGCAACACAGCATATACAATCATGGTAAATTATGAATTATGGTACCTGTTTACACGTTTGGATTTGAAAGAATAAAAAAAGTTGCTCCAAAAGCTTAAGGGGTAATGTTTTAATCTCTGCTAGGGACCATTAAAAACAAGCTCAAAACCACTAATCTCCTTCTCTGAAACATGACTTATTTATAGATATGGTTGCCATCTGGTGCTGTTCTTCTCCAACGTTTCGGCACAAGATAAATCTGCTCCATTAATGGCCTCTTGTCTTTGCATCCTGCTCCTAATTGCAATACATCACACCATAAAACAATAAATAAACTTTGCTGAGTGGTTTTGCTGGTTATGATACGACGGTTGTTTCTCGACGCACAGCCAAACGATTGTGTCCCAGTGGTCGTTACCGTGAAAGAGAGTGGTTTTAATCATAGCGGAGGGAGGTTACCTGCTTGACAGTGCTGCCAGGAGACTCTCCATTTAATATTTGTCTCATAAATACCACGTTAATTACACAGCCTAGGAGAAATGGCTGACACCCCAGGGTGCTGTGATTCTTTTTGTCCTCACAAAAAGAAACCAAGCATCTGCAGGCATTTGTTTTCGCTATAAAGCCATTAGAGTCTGAGTATTTGCCCTGCTCTGAAGTAAAAATTAAGCTATGAAACAAAGTAACAAACTGTGCTGTCATTGTAAACCTGTAGTCTAGTAGCCTAATGAATTTTAGCTTAGAGCTAGGCCGTATTTAACGAGTAAATACAATTACCAAATTCATGCCGCCTCAACTAATGAATTCTCTTCTGACAGGAACACAGTTTTCATTTCACCTCTGGAATGAAGAGAGCTGACACAGTTTTAGCGACTAATTTGAAAGTTTTACAACTGTCATGGGGATAATATCATACAGCTCATGAGAAGAAATCACATTGAAGAGCGCGCGAAAAAAAGGCGCGAGTTCTGAAGAGAGAAGCGCGCGCCTGCATTGGAAGAGGCAACACTGGCTCCGTGTGGCCATAACAGGTACTTCCATATTAGTTAAAGGTCAGTTTAATGGTCTTTTGACATCTCATTGGGTCTCCATTTAATGACTGACTGCCTTCGAGTCATTAACACCACAAAAATCTCGATTTCTCTTGCGCTTATAAGGACGTGTCAGTTATGAAAGAAGCAAATTAGTGTTGATCATAAGTTTTGTTGTAAATGTTGACGGATGTTAACATATTCTGTGTACTATTGATGGAGAAAAACCTCCAAAAGCAATGTCCGGAGAAGAGAAAAATCATACTTCTCCCTTTATTCAAAAATTTTAGCAGATAAGCTAGTTGTGTTTGAAAGTGTAAGACTTTTGTATGTGCTTTGCTTCAGTTCTTTAGTTTGTGTTATGTGGAAAAATGGCTGCTAAACAGATATGAATTGGATAATGAAATATTAATAGCCTAACTGATTAATCTGTAATCAAAGTGTACATTTTTAGCATTTGTTTTTAGCATGAAGTTTTGGTCATGGTCCAATAAGTCCCATATTCTATCGTAAACTGCTGTTTGCTTCTTTTGTTATCAAATGGTTTTGTAAGTTAAATACCTTTTAGTGTTTTTTCATTCCATTATACAGGGTATGTATCACTAACATTCCATCTCAATAAAAGTTTAATTATTAACTCTATTTCCCAAAATGGATTAATTGTCTTCCCTACAATACCATTTGTTTTAAATGTTTTAACTGGGCCATTAGAAAAAAATCCTTAGCGTTTAGCCTTGTGCAAGTCTGAAATTTCATTCATAATGGTCTTAAAAAGGTCTTAAAAAGTCTCAAATTTGACTTGATGAAACCTGTTGAATCCCTGAATATAACACTCCTCATATTTGGATTATTTAAATCAACTTGTACAGTGGTGCTTTAAAACTAAACATCGTACAAGGTCTCATCAATTTTGACTATGTAGAAAATACAGTTCATGTTGTTTTCTGTGGTTCTAACGAAACTTATTTAAGCTATTTGAGGAAAATCAGATTTTTAAAATGTTTTCTGTACTGTAAAAATCCTGGTTGCCTTTAAATTTAAGCTGAATCAAATGAACCTTATTAGCCTATTGAACTTATATTATGATTTAAAACAGTTTGGCTAACTTATAAAATTAAGTTACATCATGATTAACTTAGTTTAACAAGTTATGATGAACTAAAAACATGTGTTGTCATCACTAATTGATCTGATCATTTTTTAAAGTGTGTAGTTAAAATATTCACACACTGAAATACAATTTTGACTGTACTGTAATAATTATTTTTAAAAGTTAATAGATTTAGTTAATGTATAATTGATTTTTTTTAAAAGTTCGCCCATTAGTGGTGTCTCCTATTCCCCTTGAAGATGTGAAGTATCAGCACTGTTATTTACCAGTGATCAAACTGCTGCTTCTTGCAGAAACACAGTACTTTTTAGAGTAACCTAAAGAAGGACCTTTATGACACAATCACGAGCACACTCACACATTCACACACACACACCCCCCATCTGTTAAATGGCCATTCAAACAGAGTGATCTCGCAAGCCCTGATCCATCACAGGAATTGATCTCCCTCCCTCTCTTTCCCCCTTTTACTCTTTCTCTCTCTCTCATTCTCTAAAGGAAATCGTAATGAGGAGCTGTCAGCTCAATCCAGGTAAACAAATCAATGGCACCTAGACTGGAAGCGCTCACAAGGTCAGCTCTCTCTCTCTCTCTCACTCTCTTTCTTGTACACATTCCCTATACCTTTTCCATTTTCCACATTTCAAGCTCTGGATGCACAGGGACCTAACCTGACCTCTCTTTCTCTCTGCATCTCAGACAGGAAAACCTGGCAGCTGTCGATTAATTTATGTCTCCATTTCACATTCCATATGATGATTTCAGCTTTCTTGTGCATTTGAAATGATAATAATTTTGCCTTTAGGGCTGGTAATATAATTTTTGAAACTGCAGGTGCTTAGATGGAGCACACAAACTCTTCAGACGAGCATACATCCTCATACATGATGAGTATGAGATTGGAATTTTTCTTTGCAAGAAAAAGTTGGAAATGACCAAATTGGCAAATTGCTTAAAAAATTGGCTAAACGGTTGAGAAGTATGAGTTAATAAACAACTAGACTCAATCCCAATTCTATTTTTGAACCCTTACCCTGTCCCCTTCCCCTTGGCCCTTGAAACAGAGTGTGAAGGGCAATCGCTTCAAAATTTACCTCTAAGAATTGGGACAGCACTACAGCACCTGCACACGTCATCATATTTCATCGCGATCTCTTGCTTCATATGAGATCAGACGATCGCACCTGCTGTAGTTATTCCAGTTGCGTAATTTTTTTGGAAATCACCGAAGGCATATATAATGCTATCATAACAATATAAAGTGGCAATAAGCTCATAATTGTATTTACATAAGTGTATTTATACCGTGGCCATATTCATCTATGTAAACACACCAAAAACAACATTAACATTATAGCAGACACTGTAAAAAGCTCATTCCCAGCCACTAGACTTTTCTGATAGGGTATTTGAGTGTCAGATGTGAAAGTATGTTGTGGGACTGCTGTACAGGAGTTATTATTATGGATTATTGATAACGAAATTTAGCGGTTTTTATTTTAGCGGGTTTTTTAATTAAAGCATGACAATAAAACACAAATGCGGTTATGAATGTATTAAAACCAGCCTGATCTCACGAGAAAACATAAGGATTTTACGTTTTGTCAGTTTAGTGACTAATTCGTACGAATTCGTATGAGTTCAGTCGTACGAAATTGTACAATTTTAAAAAGGAGGCATGGCACCTAACCCCGCCCCTAAACCCAACCGTCATTGGGGGATGAGCAAATCGTACTAAATTGTACGAATTAGATTGTACGAATTTGTACGAATTAGCCACTAAATCAAAAAGTTATGAATTGCCGTGAGATTGTGTTGATTGAAACATTTGATTGTTTGTTGGTAAAATTCGTAATAATGACCAAACAATTCTAATTTGTGCATCTCCTGACTTCCCTGTGCAGCCATGCTGTTTTTGTAGCTGGTGCATTTTGAGAAATTTTCTTACCCCTAAGTTTCGAGTGTGGTCCTGAAAAATCTCTGTTTCAAGGGCTATTTAGCCCTTCCCCTTTAGCCCTATGCTTTCAAGCTAAAGAGAATTGGGACAAAGGGGTAAGGGGTAGAATTGGGATTGGGCCTTATTTACAAGGGCACTCTCAGAAATAAAGGTCTGCGAGCTGTCACTGGGGTGGTACCTTTTCAAAAGGTACAAATTTGTACCTAAAAGGTCCATAATAATACCTCAAGGGTACATATTAGTACCTAAAAAGTACAAAAGTGTTCCTTAAAATTTGTAGGTACTAATATGTACTTTTGAGGTACCAATATGGACCATTCAAGTACAAATGTGTACCTTTTAAAAAGGTACCACCCCAGGGACAGCTCACGTACCTTTATTTCTGAAAATGTGTGCGATAAAGAAGTGAAAATATAAAGTCACTATTTAAAAATTAAAATCAAACAAAATCAATCCATCAATCCTTTTGTCCCCAAATGCACATTTGCTTTTTATATATTTAAATTAAAATATATGGTCACACTTTATTTTAAAGGTACAACTCACACTATTAACAAACCATTCTGACTACTAATTAGTTGCATATTAATATTTAGTATGGTCGTAGTTGGGTTCAGAATTAAGTAGGATTAGGGATGTAGAATAAGACTTTATAAACAGTGGGGGAAAAAAGTATTAAACACATCACCATTTTTCTCAGAAAACATATTCCTAAAGGTGCCGTTGACTTGAAATTTTCCCCGGATGTTGGTAACAACTAAAGAAATCCATATATGCAAAGAAAACAAATCTAATTAGTTTAAAAACTAAGTTATGCGTAATAAAATGAAATTACACAGGGGAAAAGTATTGAACACATGAAGAAAGGAAGATGTAGAAAGGCAGTGAAAGCTTAGACAGCAGCTGAAATCTCTCAGTAGTTATTCAGCAACCCTCTGCCCTTCCTCATTGTAAATTAATATCAGCTACTTCAGCAACATCTACATTAGCAGGATGATGAAGAGGAAACCAGGGTGGACATTTCAGCAAGACAACGATCCAAAACACAGCCAAGGAAACTATCGAATGCTTTCAGAGAAAGAAAATCAAGCTGTAGAATGGCCCAGCAAATTACCTGACTTAAATGCAATATTGGTTTTTACCTAAATCTAAAGTACCTAAAGTTCTTACCTAATTAAATGTCAACAGCTCCTTTAGAAAAATTATTGCCAGGAAAAAATATGACATGTTTAATAGATATTTTCCCCTGCTGTAAGTACTTTATAAATACTAAGAATATATTAATAATAAACAGGTAATAAGCCAATATTCAGTAGTGGGAATTGTTATTTATTTAAACTAAAGTGTTACAAATGATCTGTTTCTAATCAGCATATGAGGATTAAAATAAAAGTAAAGATGAACCAAATCTGAGTTGTATTTTGTCACTATAAAATAAAATGTCATGATAGCGTTTAAAAAAAAAACAAGATGACTTTTTTCCAGAACTTATGCAGCTGAATTAAATGCACACACACTCACAAGCAAACCTTCAGACATGCTGAGAAACACTCCGCTCTTAATTAAATAACACAGAGAGATCTCCTCCAGGAGCGTAAACGTCAAAAAAAAAACTCAACCATTCATACATTGGGCTAACCAGATCTGACTCCAAATACAATTAACATATTTTTCTCACAGTAAGCATTGAATGGAGGCTAGAGGGGACAACTGCATGTCTTGACCTGTCAGGATAGTAACGCAATAGAATAAAGCGAGATCCACACGTCCGTCAATCCCGGCAGGAGAAGGGGAAAGAAAAAAGTGATGGAAGAGTGTGAGCAGAGAAGCGGAGAATGAGAAAAAAATGAAGAGAGAGTGAGATTTCGGAGAGCGAATGGTGGCTGTCAAAAATCCCTGTCAGCCAGCAGAAGGTGAGACGGCTCTTTCCCTGCATAAATCCCTGTGATTATGGAGCGAAATCTGTGAAGAACATGCAGTCATTGCCACAGTTAACGAACGAACGTTGGCTGCTGTGATGGACGTGTGTAGAAACGGCTCCCAGAAAGTGCTATGTCAAACTCAACGCTCCTCTGTTGTTATTGTGAGCTTCGAGATTTTTTGGGTGGCTGAAATTCATCACTGGAAGAGTTGCTTTAATTTCAAAAGCATTTCAGATGGAATTTTAGGTTGTCAGCGGCGTGATGACTGGTTGAAAACTCCATCCAAATACGACTGAGCTAATATTAGTCATTACAGGACACTTGAGTGCAAGTAATTATCCTCCGTGTCGTCAGAAATGAGAGTCTGTCGCAGCGTTTTGACTCGAATCTAAACTAATAGGTTGTGTCTGGTTCAGCAAAGAGCAGAAAATGACCGAAATAAATCCACTTCAAAGTTTGTTCAGTGACGTTCATTAGAGTGAAGTGGTTGGAAAAACTCATATATTGAAAGCAATTATAAAATACTCAAAACACAAACATGAAATACTCCTCCTAGGAGCTTAAGAAAACGAACAACTATAAATGGATTTTGAATCTTTTTCTGAAAGTCCTCAATAAGCTTATGGACCTTTTTCACGAGATTGTTATGAGAGTTATCACTTGACTGAATGGGCGTTATCATTGGTTATCAGCTAATAGATATGGGCCAGTAGGGGCTGTTATCATCCATCCGCATGGTTAATCAGCTATAGATGAGATATGGCTGCGGCCAGAAGTTAACAAGATTTTTTTATATTATTTATTACATTTCCCATTAATTGTATTTTATTAACGTCTACTCCTACCCCAACCGTCACAGTAATGTGAAAACAGATCTAGATCTGAAGTCTTCTCTATTAGTATAGCTGATTAACCCAACACAGGCTCATTGTGAAAACGTAGCCCTGCGGACGTTTCTGGAGACAGGGAATTACGTAGGCGGAGGTACGTATGGCTGCATTTCATTTCTTTAAACTAACGCTACATGAGGTGTGACGCCGTTCCTTTTCGAGCTTACCAGCTGACCGCTAAACTCTGTATGGACGGCATTCCGGCTGCAACTAGTTTGTCCCGTTAGCACGCCACATCCGTCGGCGGATTTGAGATGCAACCTCGAAGACGGGGGTTTCATTCCGGTGAAGAGCGGTTCCAGAAAGCAGGTAAAACAAAAACAGAATCCAAAATATAAAACAAACAAGTGAATAGCAGGGTGAGAATGTGGTAAAAAAAAAAAAGTCAGACAAGGGCTTTTATTTTTTTGGATTGCTTTTGAAATGTGTTGGTTGGGTTTAGGGAAGCGGGTGGCCGGGTCAATCGATAAAATTGGTTGGGTTTAGTGAAGGGGGAGGGTGGGTCAGCCGATCGTTCGCTCAGTCAGTCAGAAAGTCTGTCCAAAAGTGAGTCGACAGCGGCCTCTGGTGGGTTTTCGCGAGAACAGCAGGTGCGAATGGCACTCGCGAGGGAAGTTTGAGATCTCGAAAAGCGTGCACGGCGACCTCTGGCAGATTCGCGAAAACAAAAACTCTTCAGAAACGTCCGTGGAGGTACGTTTTCAGAATGAGCCTGGGTTGGATTAACCATGAGGATGGATGATAACAGCCTTCTGAGCCTACCAGTAGGTGCAGAAGGCCCCTACTGGCCCATATCTATCAGATGATAATCACTGATAAGGCCCATTCAATCGAGCGACAACATTCCAATCAGGTGGTTATGATGCGCTTTACGATTTTTAAAAACCACATGTATATTTATGTACGTATTATATAATATTTGCATTAAATTAGAAAAAAACAAACAAATGTGAGGCAGGTGTTTCTAACGCAGTGTCTATGGGTGGTACAGTAAATTTGACGTTGTTCTCTTTTCAGTCTGGCATTATCAGTCTCACACAATTTTTCTTTTTCTTTTTCTGAAAGTCTTGATAACACATTCGTGGAGTTTTTCTAATATTATTTCAGCAAATGGACTCGGGACTCTGGGCTCAGGGCTCAGAGGCATCTGGGATGGACCATCACACAGTGTAAATGTGTACTATGGGTCAGATGAATCAGTATTTCAGGTATTTTTTGCGAGAAATGGATACCATGCACTCCAGACCAAAGAAGAAAAAGCATCATCCAGACTGTTACCAGCAAGTAACAGTCAAAAGCAGGGTCTGTCATGGTATGGGGTTTTGTCAGTGCCCTTGGTAAAGGTAACTTGCACTTCTGTGATGGCACCATTAATGCTAAAAAGTACAAAGGGATTTTGAAGCATAATATGCTGCCTGCTTTTCCAGAGACCCCCATGCATAGTTCAACAAGGCAATGCAAAACCACATTCTGCACACATTACAAAGTCCTGGCTGCGAAGGAGGAGGATACAGGTAATTGACTGGCCTGCCTGCAGTCCCGACCTGTCTCCAAAAGAGAATGTGTGGTGCATTTTGCAGCATCAATGAAGACCGCACACTGTTGCCCAGATTAGGACTTGTTTGCAGAAAGTACGAGACAAAATTACATCTGAAACACATCATCACTTGGTATCTTCAGTCCTTAAATGTTGGTGAAAGCTTCAAGACACCCTGGAGTACTTTATTTTTATTTTGTCATTTATAAGGCATGCATAAAGCATAAATAGTCCTCACTTTAGATTAGGTCACAAAACTGCGTGAAGTTGAGTTAATAAAGCATTTATTAACATACAGAGTAACCATAACTATATGCTTGAATAATAAGATATATAAACGTTAATTTCAATAGTTTATTAATCATTTGCTAACTCACTCTGAATGATCTTAAAAACCTCCAACTACTCTTAAAGGGCACCTATGGTGAAAATTTTACTCTTCAAGCTGTTTGGATAGAAATGTGTGTAAGTATAGTGTATAAACTGTTATATTGGGGTGAAATAAACACACCCAGTCCTTTTTTTTTCAAATTTAACAACATAAAAACGGTGGACCAATTGGAGCTGTTTTCAGATCGACCGTAACTTTACGTAGGAGAGCGGTCCCCCCGCCCACCAATATTGATTGACAGCTGTGCGCATTAACATGTCCGGTAGTCACGTGCATAATCATATCAACAAGAGAGGACGAGCGCAAAGCAGCCGGGAATAAAAGGTGTGTTCAGTTCGCTAGGATCATCAATCATCATCAAATGTGATCAAGAGTGAGTTTCACAAGTTTAAAATGTTTTAAAACAGAGCATGTGTGTAATGGATTACAGCGATTCACTTCAGATGCACTTCATCAGCACAGCCGCGTGTCAGAACAATTATAAAGGAAGACGCTTCAATCCCGGTTATTAATATACATTAATATAAGAGATATCCATACAGCAGTGGATATTACCAGTATCATGTCACATGCGTGCAAAACGAGTGCAAAGCTTAACGCGCTCTCTCTCTCTCTCTGTGTGTGTGTGTGTGTGTGTGTGTGTGTGTGTGTGTGTGTGTGTGTGTGTGTGTGTGTGTGTGTGTGTGTGTGTGTCTTCGTGTCTGAGCTGTGTGTGTGTGTGTGTGTGTGTGTGTGTGTCCGCGTCTGAGCTATGTGTGTGTGTATGTCAGCGCTACGTTTGTGTGTGTGTGTGCGCCATGTGTTTGTGTCCTCGCTGTGTGTGTTCGTGAACCTTGTAATGACATTGTGTGTGACTTACTGTAGTATTTCTCACACACATTATGTGAGATCTGCTTCCTGAGGCAGCCGAGGGCGGCGATTGCTAACAGACACGTGGGAACGGTGGGCAGGGAGGACTAGTCTTAAAGGGCCAGTACAAAAAAACAGCAAAACCTTGTTTCCAGCTATAATATAGACACTTTAAACAGCTATAATAAATAATCTGATGGGTGTTTTGAGCTGAAACTTTACAGACACATTCTGGGGACACAAAAGACTTATATTCTCCGTATTCTACGTAGACTTATAGTCTCCACTTTTCCTCCTAATCTGCAACTGCCTCTCTGGCTATACCACTGTGCCATCTTTCTCTCTCTCTCTCTCTCTCTCTCTCTCTCTCTCTCTCTCTCTCTCAAAAAAAAAAAAAAAAAATTTTCTACTAATGTTTTGCTCTTAGACTTTACACACCTAAAACTTGTTCACTGCTGCTCTTATAGTTGTGTAAATTGCTTCCTTGTCCTCATTTGTAAGTCACTTTGGATAAAAGCGTCTGCTAAATGACTAAATGTAAATGTAAATGTAAATATTAAATATGAAAAAAGGGGTAACCTATGTGCCCTTTAAATACAAATGGTTTGTAAATAATGTGATACTTAATTTAGTAATGAAAAATCAATCAGTCGCAAATTATGAAAGTACAATTATTAAGCACATTATAAATGTGTTATTATAAAGTGTTACCATCACTTTTTCTGACTTGGGGTTAGGATTATAAAAAAATTACTCTTCCATTCACTGCGCTCTAAGTTAACCCAACTTTAATGACTTCCGCTACTCAGAAACCCAGAAATGTGAAAAGGATCCATTAAAAACTAACCAAAAGCAATTATAAGATACTCAAAACACAAACAAGAAATACTCCTCCTAGAACCCTAAAAAAACGCACAGCTACAGTATAGCTGGATTTGAACTCTTTTTCTTCAAGTCCTCAATGAGCTTATCAAATAACTGCATGAGGTGGCTAGGAGTAGGACGGATGTGCACTTAAAATAGTCGGGGTGGTCTGCTTGAGAGGGTGATTAGCAGAGTTTAGAAAGGAGAAGAATCGAGGTTGGAGTGCTTCCTCCTCCAGATCTTCAGGAACTGCTCGCTGTGTGGGAAGCAGGTAGGAGGAAGGCCCTGCTCCTCTGCCTCATATCTCCTTCCTCTCGCTCTCTCGCTGTTTCTTCTCTCCGAGGAGTCTTCCAGCGCGAGGATGGGGGCGTATTGATAGATTCTGAGAGTAAGAAGAAATATTGCTTTTTTTTTTTACTCTCACAGGCTGTTAAAGATTTAAAGTGCATCTCACTGAGGGCATATGTGTAACTTTACTTAATTTATCAGTGTAATGAAGAATTTATATAATAAGTGTATTAGATATTTTTAGAACTCCAACACAGTTTTTAATTCTACCTTCATTACTTACGAAATAGCAATAATGAACTGTATTTTGCATGTCTGAAAGATTCTGAGAGTAAGAAGAAACATTGCTTTTTTTTACTCTGATGCTGTGTTAACACCAGACGCAGTGAATAAATTGCACTATTAGACACGTGAACATTTTGAGTTTACTCGCTTCATTCGCCCGTGAAAATTCACTTCACAATATACACGGATTTGTGTCATGGCCAGGGCTTCTGTCTGCCCAGTAACTTTAGCTTTGTTGCTAAATGGCCAACATGGATTTTATTGAGAGAATAGCTGTTTTTATGTGCTTTAGGAAGGCTGAAAAACCAACCCAATCTCACGGCAATTCGTAACTTTTTGATTTAGTGGCTAATTCGTATGAATTCGTACGATCTAATTCGTACGATTTAGTACGATTTGCTTATCCCCCAATGACGGTTGGGTTTAGGGGTGGGGTTAGGTGCCACGCCTCCTTTTTAAAATAGTACAATTTCGTACGAATGAACTTGTACGAATTCGTACCAATTAGCCACTAAACTGACAAAATGTAAAATACTTACGTTTTCTCATTAGATCAGGCTGGAAAAACAGTGTATGTTCGTTCGGCGCCGTGGTGAGTCCACTAGATTCTTTCAGAGGTGCACCCAGCTCTGTGAGTTCATCAACTCTCCCAGACACTATACCTGGATGATGGAGGCTTTCAGCGGTGCTTCCGACTGAAGGTTGATTTACTTCTGCGTCGAGGGATCAGCGTGACCCACAGCGCATGTCCTGCATGTTGCTGTGCATTTATACTTCTGTGTGCTGTTTGTGTTGCTCTGCAATAACATTTCTGAAACGCTAGCTGGCAGTAGGTTATGTTACTCTGTATTAAGTTTCTTCACTAGTGTTTTACTTTTTATGAATGCTACTTTACTGTACAAGTAGTTAAATCTCACTCATTCCGAGGTGGGAACCGGCAGACGTGCAACAACTTTAATCATAAGTAGGGCCAGACGAAATC
Organism: Danio aesculapii; assembly: GCF_903798145.1. NCBI lineage: Eukaryota > Metazoa > Chordata > Actinopteri > Cypriniformes > Danionidae > Danio > Danio aesculapii. The sequence goes on from NC_079453.1 coordinate 5,940,481, forward strand.
TGCGGACGTTCTTTGCTATTTCTGCGGAGAATTTTAGTAAGACTTTTTTAGAAATAAAAAATAGTATCTCTTTAACTTTTATTTAATGTTTAAAATGTGAATCCAATTAGATTCACTTTATTTGATAAACAAAGCAAGTCTCTCATATAATATCTCGACTAAAAGACAGAAAATATTACTGTACAAAGTGCATTGTACATAAATCAGGTGAACATTTTCAATAATTTTACTGTAGTTAATAAAAAAACTAAATAAATATAGATTTACACACATTTACTCAAATAAACAGAATTAACGATGGGCTAAAAATCTGCGGAATTCTGCGGAAAATCTAATGCTAATCATAAGGTAAACCCAAAACAAAAGTTTCCATCTGCAGCTTCTTGGGACTCCACACTTGTAAACACTCGCTCCAACGGGTTCACGCAGCTCTCACCGCCGCCCACACTCGTTAGCACTACCAAGCCGACCAATCACAGAGCTTGCGCTATTCATCGTTGCGATGTGTAGTTACATTTTTTGAGAGGTGCGCATCAGCGACGGCCATGGTGAGGGGTATGGGACCCCACGAATTGACACAGAAGTATAAAACTTGAGCTGAGCTGTCGGCAAGAGGATTCCCCTCGAGTCACCAACAACAGGCACTACATCACAATCACTCCCTCCCCTACAAGAGCAAACTTATAATTGGTTAACGTGGGGGCGGATGTCTGCTGAGTTTTCCAACTCAAGCGATTAAAACCGCATCAAACGTGCAAAACTCTAAACTTGCATCGCTTTTGAATCACCTCAGTCATGCCGCCTCATTTACACGAAATGCGCCGCAGGATGTCTATTCTCGTCTTTGCATTGACTTGTCTTGTTAATCACTCACGCTTGATGCTTCATCCGCGTCTGGTGTGAACGCAGCATTACAGGATTTTAAACATTTTTGCATCTCATGTAACTTTACTTAATTTATCACTTAAATGAAGAATTTCTAAGTGTATTAGATATTTTTAGAGCTCCAACATTGTTTTTAATTATAGCTTCATTACTTACAGAATAGCAATAATGAACTGAATTTTGCATTTTGAAAGATTCTGAGAGTAAGAAGAAACATTGCTTTTTTTAATTCTTGAAGACTTCTAAACATTTCTGCAACTCACTGACGGCATGTGTAACTTCACTTAATTTATCAGTTAAACGAAGAATTTCTATAATAAGTGTATTAGATATTTTAGATACTCGAACACAGTTTCTAACTCTAACTTCTAACCCAATAGCAAGAAAAAAGTCTATTTTGTATTTTGAAGAGACTGACTATTCATCTTACTTGTCACAATTTGAGATTTTTATCATTTTTTTAAAGGGCTGCATTAGAATAAAGAAGACTAAATATTCCTTGTGCTGTCTTCTTACAAAAATGATGCCATTTCCTGAAAGATTCCTGAAAGACTTTTTTTTTTAGAAGAGATTCAGTAGAATAGGTGATAATAGTGCATCATCATTATGCAGATATGCTTATGGAAATAAATAAATTACATACTTATTTTGACATGCGCTGATTAAAATATATTTATTGGTCACACTTTAAAAAATGCTGGGTTCTACACTTTCGATTTGTGTTGGGGCAACATTCAATTCAATTCAATTCACCTTTATTTGTATAACGCTTTTACAATGCAGATTGTGTCAAAGCAGCTTCACATAGAAAATCATAGTAAATTGAAACAGTGTAGTTCAGTTTTCAGTGTTTAAGTTCAGTTCAGTTTAGCTCAGTTCAGTGTGGTTTAATATTCACTACTGAGAGTTCAAACACTGAAGAGCAAATCCATCGATGCGCAGCTCTACAGATCCCAAACCATGGCTTGCATATATGTAATTCCTTCAGCTTGAAGGAATTGAGTAGTTTGAACAAGCTAAATAGTTTGAGTTATGTTTTATAATATTTTAAATGGGTAAAAATGTTGACTCTAGTGATGTGCAGATGGTAGTCATATACGCGGGCTCTGCAGATAATCCGTGGGTTTGGTGGGTCGGATAATAAAAAAATACATTATGCTTAATTGAGGGTGGGTCGCGGGTGGATGAGATTAATTATTAATGATTTTTGCTTTGTATTTTTTAAACACATTCTTTAAAATACAAATGTGTTTTTAATGCATTTTTCATCAGGCAAACGCGCCCTAATTTGCACGAGTGGCAGGTGGATGATTAGTATGAAGTCACAAATTAGGGTGACATTTCAGCTGATGACTATAAGCTAAACCTGGAGTGTGTATATGAAGTTTCAGCTCAAAATACCACACAAATAATTATTTATAACTGGCTTTTTTAGGCTTTCATCATAATTGTGCCATTTTGGTGTCGCTTTAAATTCAAATTAGTTTGTGCTCTTTTCAAAAGAGGGCGGAGCTACAAATGCCTGTGTCAACAAAGTGGCAGATTCAAATATAAGACTAACGTCTTATGCTAATGAGGGAGAGATTGTCACTAGTGGGCGGGGCTTTCCCCCTCTGAAGACACGTACAAATGGAGAATCAAAGTGTTTCTGCAGGCTGTTTTTATCAAGTGTAATTATGAAAATAAAATTCTGAACTTTTTACCATTAGAAGCTGGTTATATTCACAGATTGTTGTCACAGAGCTGTGTTTAAACCTCTTATAAAAGTGATTTTTGCAAAATAGGTCCCTTTTAATTAATATTTTGGAGCTTAAATAATTAAATAAATTATTTTAATATGTCCTCAAATGTATTTCATAAATAAAAATATGTCAAATGAGCCAAGATTTTTTGGGATAGAAACAAAATGATATTTTAAAGGGTGTCTTATGTAAATATATGAAATGTTTTGTGTGCAAAGATGATGACTGGAAATGTATTGCCTAACAGGTATCTTTGAAAAGCTTGGATTTTTGCGTTTGTAAATTAAAAAATTTGCTTCATTAATAAAAGGATATTAATCTCTCAAAGCTAAATGTGGACACATGTACGAATTATTAGGCTATTCTCCCTCATTGTGTCCATGTTTTCTCATTTTTAATTCTAAGCCACATCTCCTTTGTCAAACTTTTCTCTATTCTTTGTCATATTTATCATTTAAACACCTGAAACAGTGTACATACCTTGTCCCGGGAGGTGTCACCCGATAACAAAATCTCCTGTTCTTCTAAAGCGTCCTATCTGTGGAGACAGCACTCCAGTGCTTCAGAGAAGATAAAACAGGTTTACGTTAGGCTCGTATCCTGAAAGACTCGATAAACAGAACAAGCTTATCTGTATTCTGTGGAATGTTACACGGTTTTCTTAATCTCTCAAATTCTGTCCCTTACAGCCCCCCCCCCAATCCTACACCGAGAGCGAGCGACGCAACGTGACAAAACTAGATTGTTCCTATTACAATCACCAAAAACTGTCTACACTGCAAGTGTGCTTCGGCATTGTTGATTATAATGGGAGCAACCCTGAAAATCACCCCTTACCTCATTCATATAGTAGACAATTTTTGTAAGAGTGTCCGAAACCATAGTGAAAAATATCAGGTAAAGTCATTTAATAGTCCATTTAGTGCATAGTCAGTTGCCATATGAATTTAGGTCAGCATGAAAAAAATGGCAGTACTCTTTTTTATTCCTATTGTACTGAGTGAAATGACTTCTCAGTTCTCTTTCAGTCTATTCAAACCAGTCTCCTCTGACCTCTGGCATCAATAAGGCATTTGTAACCTTACAAATGAATGGATATTTTCATTGGGATTTTCTCTGTAAACCCTAGAAATGGTTGTGCATAAAAATCCCAGTAGATCAGCAGTTATTGTGTGCAATGGGATTTTCCGGGAGAAGTTTATCAGATTTTTTTAGAATTAACGTTGTCCATATTTTCAAAGAAAATTCTAAATTAACAAAAAAGGCTATATTCATAATTCATAAAGGCTGTGATGCGTTACATGATAAACTCGACATAGGCTTGTTGGAAATATGTGCCCAGGACTACATTTTTGAGAACCGAGAAATACGTACCCTGGACTACATTGTCTTGCAAGTTTTGTTTTGTAGATTTTCGATGTATTTCTCAAATATTTTACTGATTCTGTTTTGGAAATACATTCAGGTCCATAAATATTGGGACATTGACACAAAATTGTTACATTTTTGGCTCTGTACATCAATACAATCAAGTTGAAACGAAACAAACAAGATGTGCTGTTTTTGTTTTTTAAATTTGTTACATTTCTTAACGGACAATGATCCTGGAATGCATACCTGGCAACCCGAAAAGCCTAACAAATGAGTGAGTAAAAGCATCTGATGGTATGTTACAGGTTAAATGAGCAGAACATCAGTTACAGTTACAGATTTGTTTTATTTTGGCTAGAATAAAAGCAGTTTTTAATTTTTTGAAAAACATTTTAAGGTAAATATTATTAGCCCCCTTAAGCAATATATTTTGATATGTCTACAGAACAAATTATCATTATACAATGATTTGCCTAATTACCTGCCTAATTAACCTAGTTAAGCCCTTAAATTGCACTTTAAGCTGAATACTAGTATCTTGACTCTGGACAAGGACAACAATTAGGGCTCCTTCTCATGCCTTTAGGGCATGTCATTGGGAAGGAAAATATGGCTAATTTTCATTCCTTTTGGGTGTGTCATCATGTTGAACCATTTTCTTGGATCTGGCAACCCTGCAGGGGTAAGCTGGTGAATTTAAAGCTTACACATGAAAGGGTTAAATCACCTTTCTTCCTCAGATGGCTTGAACATCTGCAGATCACCTTGACCACATCTAACAAGCCTGAATGCACCGAGTTTCTGCCAGGGGACTGACTGATTTTCGATATATCTGCTTTAACGAGAAGCTGAACCGATGTACCTAATAAAGCGGCTGATGCATTTCAAAAATATCCACAGCCAGAGTTTGTGATTCCTGTGGGCAAAGATTGCAGGATATAATTCACATTCTTTCCGAAAGCTTTCTCCAGCTATTATAGACCTCCTTGGATACTTCAGCGGTGAGTATAAATGCCCGCGAGCAACACCTACAGAACAGAAAACTCCTGCAATTTAATTGTGGTCAGAGTGAATATACCTTGACACGGTGTTACCCGGCAACAACTGAACTTTTACACTGACACCAAAAAAAAGGTGCTAACTTAGACGTTCTGTATGAAGAAAACAGACTGTAATTAAAGGTCTGAGGATCAGCATGGTTTTGCTCTTTCGTGGCTTCAACTGAAATGTCCGCACGTCATTTTAAAGAAGACGTATTATGCAAAATTCTATTTTATAAGGTGTCCAAACACTGATGTGTGTCCGCAGCGTGTGTAAACAACCAGCTTATAATGCAAAAAAAATAATAATAATCGACCTTCTCCTTTTTATCATCCCTAGAAATCAGAATCAGTGTTTAAAAATATGCAGATTTAGTCCTAAAAATGCTGAGTTGCGCACAATCGATTTGACAACATGAAGGAAGCCACATAGCAACATTTTCTGGCCCAGCTCTGGCCCACACAATCAGCTTTTGCTTGGCCCACATGCCGCAGTGAATTACCAGCCTGTAAGTATTTTACGTTTTGTCAGTTTAGTTAATTCATACGAATTCGTACGAGTTCAGTCGTACAAAATTGTACGATTTTAAAAAGGAGGCGTGGCACCTAACCCCACCCCTAAACCCAACCGTCATTGGGGGATGAGCAAATCATACTAAATTGTACAAATTAGATCGTACAAATTCGTATGAATTAGTCAACTAAATCAAAAAGTTACAAATTGCCGTGAGATTGTGTTGGAATTACAGTACATGACTAGACCAAGTCTGCCTTTCAGACAAGGGCCAAACATGGAGCATTTCTGGAGTCTCAGCCAAGTTAATAATCCATAACTCGGCCTATAATGGGCCAAATATGTTGGTGCATCATGACTGCAATTAAATTGATAAACCCATAAAGTATTGCACTTTAGCTGCATTATGGGCATTCTTTTTCTCAAAGTGACCAGGGGTGTGTTTCCCAAAACCATGTTTAGCCAACTAAGGTCGCAAGTTCTGTCATAGTTCGTTAATTTGCTGTTTCCCAAATCCGTCGTTCCAACGGACATTCGCAAACTGTGTCGCAAACTCGTGCACTTGCAACTACACCTCTGGAACTGTAGTTAGAAACATAGTTCCTGGCTGTGTTCTATTCCCACTTATCCCCCTCATGCCCTATTCATTTAGAACATTCTAACATTTAAAATAGGAATGATTAAAAATAAAAATCGAGTGGGAAACACTCGTCACTACATCGATCTCTTACCAACCGATGCATCGTACTATGATAGTTCAGCCGTGAGTTACGTCGTTGTTTGGGAAACGCACCCCAGATTGGTAGAATTTTTTACTTACTCAAAAATGATTTAAACGTAGGTCAAGATAAGCTAAACTTACATGGCCCACCCACAAATCAATTTTTAACATCTGGGCCAAATGCTATTTTTACATCTGGCTCAAGTCTTGTGTGCCGCCTTAAAGATGGTGTTACCTCTGACAAAACCGGGCCATGTTTGGCCCACATGCTGTATGCCAGTGCCAGATGAATGCTTGGTGTGCCAGCTTTATGCCAAATCTGGGCCAGAACTTTTATTTGCTACCTGGGAATTAAGTTAACTTATTATTATTTTTTTTTTTTTACAAATTTAATTGGATTGAACATAAAACAATTAAGCAGGGCCGAGCCTGGTCAATAACTGGATGAGAGACCACATGGGAAAATTAGGTTGCTGTTGGAAGTGGTGTTAGAGAGCCCAGCACGTGCGCTCAAGCTGTGGTCTGTGTGAGTCCTAATGCCCCAGTATAATGAAGGGGACACTATAGTGTCAGTGAGCGCCGTTTTTCAGATGAGCGTTAAATCAACGTCCTGACTCTCTGTGGTTTTTAAAAATCCCATGGCACTTCTTGTAAAGAGTACTGCCACTGAATTCAATAACATCCAGCAATAATGTTTCAGGCACACACAATCCAGCACACACGATCTAGGCAAACCATATATGGTTACGATGGATGTTAATGTTATTAACGTCTTCTTGGACATCGTCATCTATATCTATATCTATATACATCTATATATCTATATATATATATATATGGCATTCGTTTTAAAGATGAAATGTAGCCATATGTACTGTATATATATCGTTTTTCAACACATTTCTAAACATAATAGTTTTAATAACTCATTTCTAATAACTGATTTATTTTATCTTTGCCATGATGACAGTAAATAATATTTTACTAGATATTTTTCAAGACACTTCTATACAGCTTAAAGTGACATTTAAAGGCTTAACTAGGTTAATTAGGTTAACTAGGCAGGTTAGGGTAATTAGGCAAGTTATTGTATAATGATGGTTTGTTCTGTAGACTATCAAAAAAAATTTGCTTAAAGAGGCTCATAATTTTGACCTTAAAACTGATTTAAAAAATTAAAAACTGCTTTTATTCTAGCCGAAATAAAACAAATAAGACTTTCTCCAGAAGAAAAAATATTATCAGACATACTGTGAAAATTTCCTTGCTCTGTTAAACATCATTTGGGAAATATTTAAAAAAGGAAATATATTATATATATATATATATATATATATATATTTTTTTTTTTTTTTTTTTTTTTTTTTTTGTTCACTTGATGAAAGACAATCATAAAGGTTTATACAACATGATGTAGAATAAATGATTTTTGGGTGAACTATCCCTTTATAGGAAGCTTTCTGTGAACATCCATGGACATTCAAGTTTCTCTATGGAACTATTAATGCCACTATTAATGCCAACAAAGCGCCTTAAGAGTGACATAAGATGAACGAGATACTAAGTTTGTGAAATATGACAAACAAAAGTTTTGATGTAAACAGTTCTTGATATTTTGTCCTCTAGCAGACAAACCAATTAAGTCAAAGTGTTGGTAAATCAAAGAAGTGGTGATGTGACATTTAATACAAAAGCAATTAACTGTCTTTTAGCATGATGTGTGATTAGTTCAGCAATGTGCAATGCAATTCGGTCGGGGAAAAAGGTGATCACACAGTTTAGCTCCAGGCTGGAAAATCTCATTAAACATGTGGATCTGAAATGGAATCTGTCAAATCAATGTCATGTTCTGACAGCAATAGAAAAATCATTATGCGCCGAACGTGATAAAAAAAACACACATGTGACAAATGCAAACACCTGCTTTTTTTGATAGAGTTTTGATAGAGCTGATAGAGTTTTTTCTTTGCACAGGAAGCATGTCCAAAAAAGGCTAGGGCTGCACAATATATCGTTTCAGCATCGATATCGCAATGTAATCATATGCACATCACGAGTAAAATCAATGCTGAGTCTGGATCATAATTTATGATTTCGCAAGTGTTTTTTAAGGCCCGTGACTGTGTGAGGGTTTTTAAACCATCAAAGCCTGTATAGTTTGTAATTTTGACAAATGAATAACTATTGAATTGTTAATAAAACGAAGACTATGCAGTATTATTTTACATTTGAATCTTCAATTACTATAAACCCGAATAAAGTTTGACGCAACGAAAGAAAAGCAATCAATCACTGTTAATTTAATTGTTATATTTTTCTTTACTGAATTTCTCTACGCTTGTAGATTGTTTCTTATATGTTATGCATATGCACTTCCCTACAGAGTCATCTTCATCAATCTAAAATGATAACTTCTTTCCAAATAGTTAACTCATTTAGTGAAATTGTATTTATATTGCAATACATATCGCAAAATAAAAGTTAAATAATTTGGTGAAATTGTATTTATATTGCAACACATACGGCAGAATAAAAAATCCCGCTAGATCCCTGTTAGATTTTTCCAATATCGTGCAGCCCTATCTGAAACACTATTTATTATAAAATTATAAAACTATTTATCAAAACAACCATCAGAACAAATTATTCTGACAGATTTGGTGGAATAAAATCTAATCTGTTGATTTTAACAGAATTGGAAATAATATCTGCTATTAATCCCTGCAGAATTTAGTATGACATGTACACAAAAAGAAATTCACAGAAAATATAAATACTGAAAAATTCTATCAGTTCTATTTGCATAGAATTATTAGTTTTCAATAGAATTTAGTAATAAAAATATTATGCTGTAGGTCTGTTCAATAATAAATTAATGAATTAAAATCAACAATTATTTAGCCAAAAGTCAATGCTATATATAATAACTCTACTTTTTGCCAATGTTGGAATTTTTTAATTTATATATATATATATATATATATATATATATATATATATATATATATATATATATATATATATATATATATATATATATATATATATATAAGTTGAAGTCAGAATTATTAGCCCCCTAAATTAAAAACTGCTTTTATTCTAGCCGAAATAAAACAAATAAGCCTGTATATATATATATATATATATATATATATATATATATATATATATATATATATATAGTATCATAATTATATTATTTATAGAAATCTAAAACTCAAATAACATGCAATGTTTTATTTACCACACAAGCAAAAAGTCACATAAAACTCCAAAATTGTATGTTTTTAAAATTCACATTTAACATATAGTCTAATAAATATATTCAGTCGCTTACGATACCAGACAAAATTCTTGTCGTCAATCCCAGTTGCAAGAGCAACAAATAATAACATGACTTCTAGTTGATCATTTGGAAAAGTGGCAGAAAGTCGACTTTTCCAATGAATCATCTGTTGAACTGCATCCCAATCATCACAAATACTGCAGAAGTCCTATTGGAACCCATATGAACCCAAGATTCTTACATAAATCAGTCAAGTTTGGTGAAGGAAAAATCATGGTTTGGAGTTACATTCAGTATGGGGGCGTGCGAGAGATCTGTAGAGTGGATGGCAACATCAACAGCCTGAGGTATCAAGACATTTGTGCTGCCCGTTACATTACAAACCACAGGAGAGGGCAAATTCTTCAGCTGGATAGTGCTCCTTCTCATACTTCAGCCTCCACATCATTGTCCTGAAAGCAAAGAAGGTCAAGGTGCTCCAGGATTGGCCAGCCCAGTCACCAGACACAAACATTATTGAGCATGTCTGGGAGGGGGCATTGAAGATGAAAGCAAAGTATCTTGATGAACTCTTTGAGTCCTGCAAGAATGTTTTGCTCGCCATTCCAGATGACTTTATTAATAAGTGATTTTTAATAAAAAATAATAATAATAATAAAATCATTGCAGAGATGTATGTATGCAGTCCTCCAAGCTCATGGGAGTCATACACAATATCAACTCTTTTTCCACTGCACCATTACTTAATATTCTATACTGTAGATTATTTCTGTTAAATGACAAGACTTTTGTCTAAGCAAAGTCAGACCTTACTGTCCTAATTTAATAATTAAAAATAAAGGCATGATCATATTTTATTTTGGTAAAATAAGCGTAATCTAGAGGCCTTTGCCTTTCATATAAGCCACTTTTGATACCAAATGATCAACTAAAAGTCAAGTTATTATTTGTTGTTCCTAAAACTTGGATAGGCTACAATACTTTAACAAACATTTTAACACTATTTTTAATTAAATATAAGATATTTAAATAACATTGTCTGTTAGCCAATTAAGTCACAAAAAATACCAGAATTAAACATGGACCTGAAATAAAATATGTCTGTAACACGAGGAGGGACACAGACAACTGAATTTAGGATCCACTTGCAAGTTTAATCAAAGTCAGGGAAGTAATGGTCAACACGGGTGCAAACAGATGTATAAAGGCAGTCCAGATTCGTAGTCAAACGTATCAGGCGAGAGGTCGGTAGACAGGCGGCAGACAAGAAGAAAGGGAAACCAGGCAAAGATCAAAACACGGAGGAACAAGACTAAGGGAACCGCGTTGTAATGTCACTTTACAGATAACAAGACTCAGCAACGTGAATGAGTGTGTGTGCTGCTTAAATGGTGTTTTTAATCAGTCCTTGACGATCCTCAGGTGGTGCGAGTGTAATCAGTAGAGGCTTGGAGCAGGTGTGAGTATGTGTGTGGCATGACTGAATATGTAGTCCATTAATGGCGGAATTGTAGTCCATGTGTGTTTGTGTGTGAGATCCAGCGATCTGGGAGTTATGATCGCTGGTGATCGTGACAATGTCGATCAATATCATGTTATGACAGCAATTTAAAAATCATGCTCTTTACATGATACAAAACATACACAAATGTGCCCACACACTGCAAATGTAAACACATCTGTTTTTTTATGAGCTGATAGCGTTTCTTCATTGCACAGGAAGTATGTCCAAAAAAAGAAATCTGTACGAATTTCTCCCAGATAACAGTATCTCATTCTTGTAATGCCAAATAACCCCAGGATGTGATTAAAATCAGACCGCAGGCGCTCCGACAGCCTGTCCATACACAAGGTTAAAGGGATCCGTACAACTGTTCCTGTCACGCACACACACTCGCTGTGAGAGAAGGAGTGCGGGAGATATTGATTGGTGATATGGATCATCTCTCCGCACTTTCCAGCACTCAATCCATCATAACTCAGCACGTCTCCATCAGAACACTGCTTTCTGTCTGCCGGTGACACCTCCAAGTCTCCATTTCATACCAGAATCTGCAAAGGTTATCTGAACGCGTTCGCCCTGATCTGCTGAGTTCACGGCCATCTATTGCTTGAGAACTCCTTGAGACTAAGCGCACGGCAAATTATTATTTTATTAATCGATATGCATGTCCTTTTCTCCAATATCAAAATCGAAACATCTTTTAAGACTATGAACACTCTATTTTAAAGTCAGAATTATCAGCCCTCCTGAATTATTAGCCCTGCTGTATATTTTTCCCCCCAAATTCTGTTTATCGGACATTTCTAAACATAATTATTAAATTAAATTCATAAAAGGTTATTTCTAATAACTGATTTCTTTTATCTTTGCCTGTAACGAATGTGGTAGATTACCATTCATCCGTCCACCAGAGGGAGCTCTCTCCCGAATATTGACTGGGTACTTCCTCTGCGGTACTTCCTGGTAGCCACCATATATAAGCACACTGTTTATGTCTGTTCTTTGCGAAGTATTGCCAGTTCCACTGCCTTACCAATCGGTTTCCTACTGTTGTGTTTGCCATTGTGTTACGACCTTTTTGCCTGCCTTTTGACTACTGCTTTTTGGATATTGGACTCTGCCTTGTTTGCTTTTTTCGGACTGCCTCTTTGTTTGCTTGACTTAGCCTGGTTTCGGATAGTGGTGGGCAAAGCGAGGCTTAATGAAGCACTGAAACAGTTGAAGCAAATGTGTCGAAGCTTCGAAACGTTTCGAAACCCCACTCTACGGTGACACCTAGTGGTCATTTTTTTATATATTGCACTGGAACAGCTTCAGCAAAGAACAATTGAGCAGATTGAGGTATTAAACCCCATTTTGTGAGGATGAACCATCAAGTGATATAGTCAAGTGGTTAGGGTTCCTGACTACCATGCGGACATTGTTGGTTATAATCCAGGCTGATATAGCTGTTTTGAAATGCTTTAATATCAGTTTGAGATTCTTTGTTCGTGCATCGTTCTGTTTCAACATTGGTCTGACATCCGAATAAACACTTTGTGAATAAATATGGCTTGTTTTGGTCATAAAACAGAGCTGCTGATAGATCAGATACAGTTGTGGACAGAAGTTAAAAAGAATTATTTATATTATTCATTAAATTTCCCATTTATTGTATTTTATGAACGTCTATTCCAACCCTAAACCCAACCATCACAGTACTGTAAAAATAATAATTATTGTTTTGCATTTACAAAAATTATGCTCTAAATTGATTGCGTATCTGCATCTGTATCCTATCTAGAGTACACCATAACAGTAACATGATTAAAATACATAAAATCATGATTTTGGAGTATTTGTACAAGTCGGGAATCGAACCCAAAAGTCATTTGAAGCCTGTAATAACACAGACATGGACGGTCCACTAGGCCATACGTGACAGAAATTTTCCACTGACCCTGTCAGTCAAATGCAGATTCTCCAGGTCTCGAAACGCTTCTGAACTGATCAACGCTTTAGTCACGTGACCAGGTGTTTCGAAACACTTTAGTCACGTGACCTGGGTGTTTCGGATCATGATTCGGTACAGTGTTTCGAAACACTTGCGCTTCAGGATCTCGACACTGTGTCGAAACGTCAGTTTCACGTCAGCCATCCCTAGTTTCGGATTACGTTCTGCCTTTGTTTTATGTTCGCAGTTTACTTAATAAACCTCCAGCGTTTGGATTCAATCAGCCTCCATGTCTTCACCTACGGCTCCCTCACATTGCCATGATGACAGTACATAATATTTGACTAGATATTTTTCAAGATACTAGTACTCCGTGACGTCATTGACTTTCGCTTTAAGATTTGAAGGGCTAGTATTGCACCAGACCATACCTGTCAACATTGTAATGAAAGATTTAAAATGAAAGATGTAATAATATATACAATCACATAGCACCAACTCAATGCATTTAAGCATGTAGACATGTTCAAGACAATCTGATTTCAGTGACTTTGAACGTGACATGGTTGTTGGTGCCTGAAGGGCTGGTCTGAGTATTTCAGAAACTGCTGATCTACTGGGATTTTCATGCACAACCATCTCTAGGATTTACAGAGAATGGTCCGAAAAAGAGAAAATATCTAGTGAGCGGCAGTTCTGTGGGCGCAAATGCCTTGTTGATGCCAGAGGTCAGAGGAGAATGGCCAGACTGGTTCCAGCTGATAGAAAGGCAACAGTAACTCAAATAACCTTGAGGTTACAACAACAGAAGACCACACCTGTCAGCTAAGAACAGGAAACTGAGGCTACAATTCGCACAGGCTCACTAAAATTGGACAATAGTTGATTGGAAAAACGTTGCCTGGTTTGATGAGTCTCGATTTCTGCTGCGACATTCGGATGGTAGAGTAAGATTTTGGCGCGAACAACAAGAAAGCATGGATCCATCTTGCCTTGTATTAATGATTCAGGCTGGTGATGGTGGTGTAATGGTGTGGGGGTATTTTCTAAGCACACTTTGGAGTCATTAGTACCAGTTAAGCAGCCACAGCCTACCTGAGTATTGTTGCTGACCATGTCCATCCCTTTATGACCACAGTGTACCCATCTTCTGATGCTATTTCCAGCAGGATAACACGCCATGTCATAAAGCGTGAATCATCTCAGACTGGTTTCTTGAACATGAAAATGAGTTCACTGTACTCAAATGGCCTTCACAGTCACCAAATGTCAATCAAATAGAGCAACTTTGGGATGTGGTGGAATGGGGGATTCACATCATGGATGTGCAGCCGACAAATCTGCAGCAACGACGTGATGCTATCAAGTCAATATGGAGCAAAATCTATTTTGCCAAAGGATTAAGGCAGTTCTGAAGGCAAAAGGGGCTCCAACCCGGTACTAGTAAGGTGTACCTAATAAAGTGGCCAGTGAGTATATATGTTAGCCAGTTAAACCTTAATGCAGTTATACATTTTATTTATTTATTCATGTCAGAGTAATGTGATTTGAGAAATATTAGTAAATATTTTAACACATCTGGGTGTATGTGCTCTAATTTATAAATCAAAAATGACATTATAATATTCACATACTCTATATTCTAACATAGTTTTAACTTTCAAGTTTCAGCCTTGATTTCAGTATTAAGAAATGAATTTAATGAATTATTACTTTTCTTCACCTAGACATCTCTAGGAATATTTCCTATATATAAAATATTTAGAAATGATGTTTCAGAAGCATCAACTTTATAAATTTTTCATTTCATTTCATTTTCTTGTCGGCTTAGTCCCTTTATTAATCGGGGTTGCCACAGCGGAATGAACCGACAACTTATCCAGCAAGTTTTTACGCAGCGGATGCCCTTCCAGCCGCAACCCATCTCTGGGAAACATCCACACACACTCATACACTACGGACAATTTAGCCTACCCAATTCACCTGTACTGCATGTCTTTGGACTGTGGGGGAAACCGGAGCACCCGGAGGAAACCCACGCTAAGGCAGGGAGAACATGCAAACTCCACACAGAAACGCCAACTGAACTTTATAAATTGAAAAAATAAATGCTGCAAAATTATATTTTAAACCATTTTGGCTTTTTACAGCATGTGAAAAAAAATAAAAGTCCTCACCCAGACATAAACATTAAATATTTAAAGCATATAAAACATTCATAAACATGTTTCAGAAGCATTAACTTCATGAACTGCAACTATATGGAGCAACTCAAGTTGTGTGTGTGCGTGTGTACAGTATGTATTCTACACGCCGCTTCTTGAAGTTGCAGGTTATAAATGCCAAGGCTTCCCTCACTGACAGATCCCACACAGTGACCTTTATCCAGACTTACACAACAACTCAAGAGCCTGTTATTCCCCATGTATACACAAACGCACATAGACACAGAGGCGGCTGCGATGTTCGAACAGACTGCACTGGACGCAAGCGTTAACTCTAATAGAGGTCGCGGCTTCACTTTGGCGCTGGCAGAAACCTACAGACTCCATTATTGCTGGGATTTTCTTCATGGCCACAATGTGTGATAGTGAGTGTGAAAAGGCAGAAAACACCCACCTGCTTATTCGCCCCTCTGTCTTTTCTGTCCGCTAAATCGTTCCATCTTGTCATTCCCAGATGTCCACTAGAGGCCTCTAGACTAAAAGACACACACAGTGGATTTTAGGTGAAGTAGTGCATGGGTTTCCTCTGGGTGCTCCGGTTTCTCCCTCAGTCCAAAGACATGCGCTACAGGTGAACTGAATGAGTTAAATTGGCCGTAGTGTATGTTTGTGAATGTGAAAGTGTATGGGTGTTTCCCAGTACTGGGTTGCTGCTGCAGCCTGATAAATAAAGGGACTAAGCCAAAGGAAAATGAATGAATGAAAGCATTAAGTAAACTTAAAATCTTTTAGCAGCATTTTAATGGAAATATCTTCCCATTGAATTGAATATTTTAGTTCCTGCACAGGAAATCAAATCATGCAACATGCTTTTGTTTCCTGTCTTTAACGACACAATGCAGATGTGCATTTATGAGTAAAACAATAACATCAGTCAAAATTGTATATAAATATCCTGACTTAAGCAAATAATTTCAGACCCGGTTTGTGATCGGATCCAACGATATCTTGAGGGAATCCGTAACTTTTTGAATTAGTGGCTAATCCGTATTCCTTTCACGAGTTCACACTCACAGATATTTGACTGAATACAATATGCAAATTTGGCGTGCTGTCCGGGGAGAGGACTCCGAGCTCAGGAAGACACCCTAACTTGTGTTATTCCTCTTATCAGGAAAAAGAGAGATAAAGTCCAAATGCAGCGTCTAGCCTGGCTCCAAAACGCTCCCCCCTCAGATTTAAATAGGTATCTGGTTTAATAGTGTGGAGTTGGGGTGGTGGAGGGACGCTGAAGTCAAGAGAAAATGGAGGTATGACGTGTTTGACTATTTATAGGGGATTGCTCTTGAGCTGATTGGATAATAGAATGATTGTGTGTGTGATGATGAATTAGCCTCAAAGACTGATCGTGCTCCTTTCGAAATTTGTTTATAAAACATCACTTGTACGATCTCATTCGCACATTTTAGTACGATTTGCTCATTCTCAATGAGAGGTATAGGGTTGGGTGGGGTTTAGGGGCATTTATTCATTCATTTTGTTTTCGGCTTAGTGCCTTTATTAATCAGGGGTCACCACAGCAGAATGAACCGCCAACTCCAGCATATATCCAGCCTATGTTTTACACAGCGGATACCCTTCTAGCTTCAACCCATCACTGGGAAACACCCATACGCTCTTATTTACACACATACACTATGGACAATTTAACCTACACTTCACCTATACAGCCTGTCTTTAGACTGGTGGGAGAGTACCCGGAGGAAACCCATGCAAACATGGGGAGAACATGCAAACTCCACACAGAAATGCCAACTGGTCTAGCTGAGACTCAAATCAGCGACCTTCTTGCTGTGAGGTGACAGCGCTACCTACTGCGCCAGTGTGCCACCAGATTTGGGGGTACACCTTTTATAAATCTCTCCATTTCACCCATGTGAATGAAATGGTTTGAATTCGTACAAACAAGCCATTTTTCTGACTATACAACGCTATCTGACAGCAATTCGTAACTTTTTTGATTTAGTGGCTAATTCGTATGAATTCATACGATCTCATTCGTATAATTTGCTCCTCCCCCAATGACGGTTGGGTTTAGGGGTGTGGTTTGGAGTCACGAGTCATGGTTTGGAGTAAAATTGTAAATTTTCCTGCGACTGAACTTGTACGAATTTGAACAAATTAGCCACTAACCTTACAAAACGTAAAATAGTTATGTTACATTGTGAGATCAGGCTAGACTATATATAAAACAGTTATGTTTCCTCATGAGATTGGGCTGTCGGATTATCCTTAAAGCCATAGTTCACCCAAGTATTAATTGAACACGAAAGATACCGGTAGCCATTTATGTCTAAAACAGAAAAAAATACTATGTAAGTCACTTGCTACCAATTTCCAGCTTTTTTTTAGAATCTACAGTAACTTACTGTAAATCAATTACAGCAAAAATACAGTATTTACATTTACAGCATTATCTACCTTGCTGTATATGTATTTACAGAAATATATGTATACCTTTACTGTAATACGTGCAGTAATTTTCACAATGCAACTTTAAAATACAGTAACATACCGCATAACTGCCCTACAGTTAAATACAGCTCATATTAGTTAAATACTGTGTGATTTACAAAACAAAATCCTTAAGAGTGTACTATTTTGCTCATCCGAAGAAAGAAACTCAATCATATTCAGCACAAGAGCCAGTAAATGATGACTGCATTTCATTTTGGGTGAACTGTCCATTTAATTCCAGATGTAAACATATTCTTACATTGCATATTTGCATTCAAGGCCTAAATATGATCAGATATCTTGCTTTCGTGGGAATTGCACCTATAGCCATCCACAATGTTCTCCAGTCTGACCTACAGCAAAGGCACATAAGCTGCAGTTTGATCCAGGCTTTACAAAATCTGCAGGTCTAGGGAAACAAAAGTCTCCAAGCCTTCATCCTGATTCCTCCTTTCTCTCTCTCTCCGTTCGATGGGCATTGATTACCCAGTGCCTGACGCCCGGGTCCCATCGCGGAGTAAGTGGATACAGCTCTTTACCTCCTACAAGCCTGTATGCGGCCCTGCAGGGACAGGTCCAGGTAAATGAATAGTGTTCTCGAACATAGTAGATTTCACTAATGTATCTGCTATTGATGGAGTGAGACAACACGAGTAGCTTCGCCTTTACTTAATACAAAACATTCATCTGCCAAAGGAGATCAGCAAGAAAGAAGGGAATGCGCATTGTAAAAAAATGTGTAAAATTTACGATAAAAATAAATGGCAGATGTGGTTGTCGGAATTAAACAGGTAAAAACACGATAGGAATGACGTTTGTACATTTTATGTTTAATTTAAAATAAAAAATAATATCTTGTGATATTGGAAATGATCTTGTTACATATGTGTGTGAATGCAAGAGTGTATGGGTGTTTCCCAGTGTTGGGTTGCAGCTGGAAGGGCATCTGCTCCGTAAAAACATATGGTGTCATCAAAATTCATGCTCAATCTCAAATATCGAATCAAAAAATGCAATCGTTGATGCTGCCACGGCCCATGTCACGTCAGCTTGGCTTGCCAAGTGGAAAAAAAAAATCAAGCGTGTTGAAGTGCTGCGAGTCAACCTAACAACTACAACAAACAGCCAAAAGATAGCATGGCAACTGCAGGAGCAAGAGACCCGTCAACAGAACTTGAAACTCCTCCTGGGTGTGAAAGTATTTTGGATTTCCAGAGTTATGTTGACAACGTTCATGTTGTCGACATAAAAAAACACAGTTTGCAAGCTCCGCTATGTACGTATACCCAACATAATCACACGGCAATTCGTAACTTTTTGATTTAGTGGCTAATTCGTATGAATTCGTACAATCTAATTAGTACAATTTGCTCATCACCCAATGGCGGTTGGGTTTAGGGGTGGGGTTAGGTGCCACGCCTCCTTTTTAAAAATCGCACAATTTCATATGACTGAACTCGTACGAATTAGCCACTAAAGTGACGAAAAGTAAAATACTTACGTTTTCTCGTGAGATCAGGCTGGTATACGATCAGACGATCAGAAAAGACTATTGATGTATGGGACTCTGTCAAAGCTTGACAGGAGCTTTATCAGTGCACACATGGATCAGTTCCTTCCTCCATTTCACAGGTGTAAGTAAGTGCGATTAAAATGGCTGCCTCCTTAATTTCTCTAGCTTGCAAAATGTGTATTGAATTGTGTTTTGTTACTTGTAATTGCTTACCGCGTCTTGAAGTATCTGGTTAACTCTTTATATTCACATATCGCGACTGTAACCACGCAGAAAACGCATGCACGCTTTTTTCTTTACGAATTTAAATGCATTTGTGAGCTCGCGATCCTCTGCCATTTGTCGTTGATAACAGTCGTTAGCTGTTCCTAAACACGTGCGGCAGTCAAGTTTCAAAATAGCTCAACTTTTGCCACTGTGTGGATTAATACTGAATGTGTGTTGTTGTTATTATTTATAGTTAAGAATAGAGCAATATGCTGGTGTTAAACAGCATTGCTTTAATGCACTCCTGCACTGGGCTCACACATACACTCTGCACTCTGACTACTTTAAAATTGTTGATAAGCTGTCGGCGCCAGTGGTGTAGTGGTTAGTGCGACGACACATGCACTCTGGTGCTCACGGCGTCCCGAGTTCGATTCCCGCCTCGTGGTCCTATGCCGATTCTTCCCCTCTCTCTGCTCCCCATGCTTTCCTGTCAATACTCTCCTGTCCATTAAAGGTGAAAACCCCCTTAAAAAATAATTATAAAAAAAATTGTTGATAAGCTGTGGTGGGAATGTCTCACACTAAACACAGTCGACCGATCACAACAGACTGGGTCATCGGACCAATCAGCGCAGATTAGCATCACGTAAGGGAGGGGTTTGGAAACAAATGAATTGCTGAATGAATTGTATGGGAGTCGTTGGGATAATTAGGTAAAAATAAATGCATATTATCAGACAATGAAAGTTTTTTTTTGACCTTGCATGCATAACAGCCTGTTGTTGGAGCCCCAAAAACCAAAATATGACCCTTTTTAATGCATAATAGGGGCTCTGTAAAAAAACATTTATCAACATTAGATGTAACATAAGCATCCAATGTCCATAATTCAAGAAAAGAACAGTAATAATGTCCACAGAAATAAATAAAAAGTGAAGTGACAAGCAAGTACGTTTACAGTTATTCACTGTTAACCCTCTTTTATTATAGCAGTTTTTTAACCATTAAAATCACAGACATTTCTTACAGTGCTGTTTGATTGTATTTGTTCGTTTTATTGTATATTATGATTTAAATTAGTATATTAGTATATTGTATATTCATCTTATTGTTTTTTGTCATAATGGAGATAAAAATACTGTAAATTGAATGCTACAAGAATCCACTAACTTGTAATGTGCTGAGATTGATTGAATGTTTTCGTCTTATTTTGGTGCTGTTTAAATTTTCATCGACATTGACCGTACTTGAATGACAACAGAATATGACAAAGAATTGATTTTGTGTTCCTGTTTCTCAAGCGGTAGTGTACGGCATTCATAGAGCCAAGGTCAGGATCTTGATTCCCAGCATGGGGACTGATAAAATGTACACTTAAACCCCTTGTAAGTTCCTTATTATAAGAAATATTCAAATACATAAACGCTAAATGTCAGTAAATGGCATTTTACGTTCATGATCCGCTAGAAAAGACTTGGTTTTTTTACATGCACCTCTTTTTTAAGAATGAAAAAAAATGGAATTGCTAGAGTCTCAGTGGTGTACATGGTAATAAAATGTTGTAACTTTATTATTTTACTTAAAGGGTTCATTTAAGGCTGGAGTCACCAATCTCGGTCCTGGAGAACCAGTGTCCCTGCAAGGTTTAGCTCCAACTTGCCTCAACACACCTGGCTGGGTGTTTCAAGTATACCAAGTAAGACCTTGATTAGCTCATTCAGGTGTGTTTGATTAGGGTTGGAGCTAAAATCTGCAGGACACCGGCCCTCCAGGAACAAGTTAGGTGACCAATGATTTAAGGCATAACCTGTTTGAGTTTCTTTCTTCTATTGAACACAAGTGAAAATATACTGAAGAATGCTAATGTAATTTCAACAGTAAAACAACTGTAAAAAAAAAACTATACAGTAAAAAACTGTAACCTGATTAACCAACACAGGCTCAATGTGAAAACGTAGCCCTGCGGACGTTTCTGGGGACCGCGAATTACGTATGCGGAGGTACGTATGGCTGCATTTCATTTCTTTAAACGAACGCTACGGGGTGATGTGACGCCGTTCCTTTTCGCGCTTACCAGCTGACCGCTTACCTCCGTATGGACGGCATTCCGGCTGCAACCAGTTTGTCCCGTTAGCGTGCCACATTCGTCGGCGGATTTGAGACGCAGAGAGGAGTTGACCACGAAGACGGGGGTTCGAGTCCGGTGAAGGCAGTTTCAGAAAGCAGGTAAGACAAAAACAGAATCCAAAATATAAAACAAACAAGTGAATAGCAGGGTGAGGATGTGGTAAAAAAAGTCAGACGAGGGCTTTTATTTTCATGGATTGCTTTTGAAACGTGTTGGTTGGGTTTAGGGAAGCGGGTGGGCGGGTCAATCGATAAAATTGGTTGGGTTTAGGGAAGGGGGAGGGTGGGTCAGCCGATCGTTCGCTCAGTCAGTCAGAAAGTCTGTCCAAAAGTGAGTCGACAGTGGCCTCTGGTGGGTTTACGCGAGAACAGCAGGCGCGAATGGCACTCGTGAGGGAAATTTGAGATCTCGAAAAGCGTACACGGCGACCTCTGGCGGATTCGCGAAAACAAAAAAAAAAACTGCAGAAAAACGTGCCGCCGGGACGTATTTCGCGGTCTCCAGAAACGTCCATGGAGATACGTTTTCAGAATGAGCCTGGGTTGTGATTAACAGTATGTTTACTTAAAATATTTACGGTTAATAACCGTATATACTTAAAATATACTATTTAGAAATACAAATTTTCCTTCTATTGCTTGCCTTTGCTTTTATTTAGGACACAACTTAAATCAGCTTTAAATCAGCCTTTAGGCTTGACAGTCAGGCACACTCCCTGTTGGTCCACAATCTGGCAACCTGCACTTGTGTATGTTTTGAAAAAGTTGTGCAATACTTAGTTCAACCACTGGGTGTCAAACTTACATTCTGCACCTTTAATAATCATAAGGCAACGAGTTTACTCTCTTTTTTAAGTAAAGTCAATTAATCACTCTTTACAGTGTGTGAAAAAGCGATCAGAATGACATCCAAAGTAGTTTTGGTGTTAACTGAAATAATGAGCGCAGCCATGTAGAGTTTAAAACCAGTGGAATGTCCCTACAATTCACAAAAACAAACCTGTGTGTGTGTACTGATTGTTCACTGAAGTTCTACTGATTGGCTCATATCTCACCTGGAGCAACAAGACCAGATTTCACACATGCTCACACACAACACACAACACATCTCTCGCTCAATGATCAGGAACATTACTGACCACCACAAAACAGCAATAAAATCAATCTCAAGGTTACGCTCCATTACATTTCAAATTGATCTCGCTTCAGATATTTCTCTCTCCTCGTCATCCCTCTCTTTTTTCTCTCCATCTGTTTCATGTCTTACTCATGGTCTCGCCATACAGGTATAATGACACATAAATGGGCTCACACTGGACAAATAACCAGAGGAAAGAAAAAATGATATGTTTGGACAATTATTGTTGTGCTGTTCCTCACAATCCTAGTTATTACTTTATAAATCAATATATCACTAAAGTCAAATATATAAAATAAAATGAACAACTTTACAGTCTTTTCTTTACACTACTGGATAATTAAAATCATAATTTCAGTAATATCTAGATGCACATTGTTATATTAAATCATAATTCATCTCGCCTTAATAAAATTGAAAAATGCTTGTTCAATTATTCTCCACACTTTTATTATTTATTTTTAAATATTTTACTGCCAACAATAACCAAATTAATATAACATAATAAATCAATGATATAAAATAATATAATATAATATAATATAATATAATATAATATAATATAAAATAATATAATATAATATAATATAATATAATATAATATAATATAATATAATATAATATAATATAATATAATATAATATAATTGAATATAACATCTAACATAATCTAAAATTAATTTTCATCTTGACAAATTTCTGTAAAAAATATAATATTTTATAATATATTAATATCATTATTATTATGTAATAAGAAAATTGATCTCACCTTGACAATCTGACAAAAGCCTGTGATATAAAATATGAATTAAAAAAACTATATATATATATATATATATATATATATATATATATATATATTACACGTATATAAATTACACAAAGCTGTATAGTCATTTAAAAAAAATAATATAATATAATATAATATAATATAATAATTATTATATAACTGAATATAAGCCATAACATTATCTAAAAATAATTTGACTTTGACAAATAAAAAAAAAATTTAAAACCTATATATATATATATATATATATATATATATATATATATATATATATATATATATATATATATATATATATATATATATATATATATATATATATATATATATATATATATATATATATATATATCTCAAGGTGAAAGTCATCATAGCTTGCGTAAAATAGACCCAGCTCCCAACCCAACTTTGAGAATAGATTAACGGTGATAATTTTTTATCGCACAATAAGAGTCTCGCGTTAACGGCCCACCACTAATATATATATATATATATATATATATATATATATATATATATATATATATATATATATATATATATATATATATATATATATATATATATATATATATATATATATATATAGATAGATAGATAGATAGATAGATAGATAGATAGATAGATAGATAGATAGATAGATAGATAGATAGATAGATAGATAGATAGATAGATAGATAGATAGATAGATAGATAGATAAATTACACAATGCTGCAGTAGTCATTTTAAGACATTTTTAAATATTTTACTACCAACAATAAATCTAATTAATATAATATATCTTCACACTATTTGTTAATTAAAATCATAATTTCAGTAATATCTACACACACATTGTTATATTAAATCATAATTTGTCTCGCCTTATTAAAATTGAAAAATGACAGTACTATTATTTTTCACTATTTTATTATTTTTTTTTATATTCTACTGCCAACAATAATATAATATAGCATATAATATAATATAATATAATATAACAAATCAATGTAAAATAAAATAAGAAAATTTTATATAATGCAATATAATATTAAAAAAATTTAATAATATGATATAATTTAGATTTTTTTTTTTTATTTTACTACCAACAATAATAAAATTAATATAATATAATATAATATAATATAATATAATATAATATAATATAATATAATATAATATAATATAATATTATTATTATTACTATTATTATTATTATTTTTACTACTACTACTATTATTATTATTATTATTATTATTATTACTATTATTATTACTATTATTATTATTATTATTACTATTATTATTATTATTATTATTATTATTATTATTATTATTACTATTATTATTATTATTATTATTATTATTATTACTATTATTATTACTATTATTATTATTATTATTATTATTATTATTATTACTATTATTATTATTATTATTATTATTATTATTACTATTATTATTACTATTATTATTATTATTATTATTATTATTATTATTATTATGTAATAAGAACCTTTATCTCACCTTGACAACCTGACAAAAGCCTGTGAAATAAAATATATTAAAAACTATATATAAAAACAGAAATAAAAATGACACAAAGCAACAGTACAGTCATTTAGAAAACTGCTGTTAGAGCTGCTGCTGTTCTGCATGAAAGATATTTCAAAATCACAGCCCTCAATTTATGGCGTCGGCATATATAACGAGCCAGTACAGGAAAGCATGTGATTACCGTCAATTCATGTGGCAGTTTGAGACTTCACAAAAACGTCTATAGTGTTTTGATCGAAGGAGACTTATTCGGTTACACTCATGGAGGCAAGATGGATTGTGTTATCGGAAATTCTCAACAAGACCGAAACTCAGATCTGTGCACACTGAACGGTTTCCTTTTCAATAATGCACGCTTCAGCCCTCAGAGATGTCACGGGGTTGATATGAGGGTCATCTTTTTGCTGTCACTGTATTCTTCATCCAATAACGTCTGTCTGCAGTAATCAAAGAAGAAAAACATTTCGAGCGCGCTTCTGTCAAACGCAGGAGTCTTGCTTTGTTTTGGCACCGTTTTGCCCTTTTGCTTCAGTAAAAAGAAGAGAACGCCTCCATCATTTTTACCTTATTTTCAGCTGCATTCGTAAATTCGATTATTGGCTCAGGTTTAAGTTTATTCACATGCAAATTAAAGATGTAGGCTGCTATAAACAGTCAAATAATAGAGCGATCGCCCACTTTTTCCATTGCCCTTGTATTTTTTTACTCATTCATTTTCTCCTTAGAGGTTGCTAAGAACAATATATTCTCAGAAAAAGAATCACAGCGTTACAAATGCTGACTTTGTGTAAAAATAGACTTTAAAATGAAAGAAGTCATGTACTAATTTGATCTTTAGACATAACTGAGGTCGTTCTACTAAAAACAACCTGTAAGTTTCAGTCATTTTACATTAGTCTACAAGCACCTCAAATTGAAAATCTGTCATTTGGATGAAATGATTCATAGATATGGCACATTTCAAATGTTTTAAATTAAGATAAAATATCTAATGACAAGCCCACTCATTTTTATTTAATAAGACTGACTTAAATGTTATACGTTCTGTCAAAACTTGGATTTATTTTCATTTGGTCGATGTAATTTATTTACAGTATATTAATGTAAAAGAGAGCCTCACGGTGGCAACAGGTGCCATATTTAAAAAGGTGTGTGGTGAGAGCTTGCTGTTGGATAATATTAGTAGTTTTTGTTAGTTTTTTTGAGTTTAAGTTTTTTGTAAATGTCAAAAATGTGTATATACCACAATGTTGGGTGAAGAAGGCCTGTTGTTCTCTGTAAATGATTGCTTGAATTAATAATTTATTATATTTCAGTATGTTTTTAACAAACCACATTTTTTAATCGAAAAACTGTACCTCTTACTGCAAAAAAATAAACGCATTCGGTGAGATCGGGGCCCTAAACGTCGCATTTTACTATTTCTGAATGCATTCAGCCAATCCAGCTAGGGCACTTTTAGCTTAATTAGCATACATCACTGAATCAGAATAGAATATTAGCATCTCAAAATTGTAAAGAAACACTTCACTTTTTTGAAATAGGCTCATTTTACAATGAGCAAGGGGTCAATCAATCAATTCTGAAAATGTCTTCATGCTGGAGTGAATGACGTCGGGCACTTTTTCCTAACAGAGTTGACTATCTTTAACTGCAGGTACACAGAGTGCTTCATTAAAACTTGAGGCATGCTGGGTGAAAAAGCGGTATGCTAAACGCTCACTGTAAATAGAAAACCATTTTAAAAACAGTTACTGCAAATATACAGTTACGTTTTACCATTTCTGAATCCATTCAGCCGATCTCTGGCGAGAGATCTTTTAGCTTAGCTTAGCTTAGCATAGATCGGATTAGATCATTAGAATCTCACTGAATAATCTCAAGGAACACCCCACTGTTTTGAAAATAGACTCATTTAAGTGCCCTTGAGTAGGGGATTGAATCAATTCTGAAAACGCGAGGCGCATCGCACTGCCTTTTTTGTTGCAAGGAGCGTGTGACGTTGTACACTTTTTCCGGACAGAGTTGACTTTTTTGACTGCAGGCACATAGAGCGCTCCATTAAAAATGTGAGGCATGCTGGGTGCATAAGCAGTATGCTAAACGCTCACCGTCAATAAAAACCATTAAAAAAAGGTGCCTCTAACTGCAAAGAAAAATGCATTCTGTGTGATCGGCACCTTAAACCAGTGGCGCCCGCAGTCGTACGGCTGTACTCACTGTGCGTACCTACCATGAGAGGGCGGGAATTAATCGCACTTTATTTATTTATTTATTTATTTATTTATTACATAACTTAAATTGATTATTAAACAGTATACACTATGATATATTGACAAATCAAGAAAGAATGACAACAAATAAAGGTGTGCGTTTGTGTGTTTTAAGTACGTGCATGGTGGTAGATGGATAAAGAAATCTACTGTCTTTACTTTTGCTGCCGGTTTTTCCGCACACTAAAAATTCCAATTCAGATAGCTATTATTTCAAGAGTTCACACTTAGCTGATGATTAATTATAAGCTTGTTTGGCATGCTGTCCCGGGAGAGAGCCCTGAGCTCATAAGGTCCTCGAGCCCGGGGCTCCCTCCCGTTGCAGACGAGAGGGGAGTTTGAGCTCAGGTAGATCTCGAGAACTCCCCTGCTGTAATAACCAATGAACAGCCAGTGATTGCTCTTGAGAGATAACCATTTACTAGGAGCATGTCTTTAGTGCCGGTTTGGATTTGTCAATTAACTTATGTTGCATGTTTTTTGTACAGTGGGAGGAAACCAGGGAACCCGGGGGAAACCCACGTGAGCACGGGGAGAAAATGCAAACTCCGCACAGAAATGTCTTCTGGTTTGGTAAAGCCTGGAGACATTCTTGCTGTGAGGCAACAGTGCTAAGCACTGGGCCACCGTGTCACCCATCTAGGAAGAAGGAGGAGTAGGGGTGGATGGGGGGATTCTTCAAAACGAAGATAGAGGTGGTACGTAACCCAGGGTATTTGTAGTAGCTTAGGAGTCATCTGATTGGTGCATTGAGAATTGGATAATGCGGATCCAGCCACTAGCAATCATAAGCACGTGATCCTCTCGAAATTAGTTTATAAATAAACTTCACTTAAAACAAGGTTCAAAATGGGTAAAAGCTCTTTAAAACAGATCAACTTAATTGAGACATTTGCAAAAAGGCCTAAAACTTATGAGACAAATACTGATCCCCCACACGGGGTGGAGACTGCAGTCTCATCAGCATCTGAGCCGGGGAAACTGTCTCTTTCCCATTCCTCCTCGCATGGAACGGCTACCATTCAAGGCTATTTTATCTAGAAGATAACAGACCAAGAAAAATATTTAAACAAAGAGACAAACTGCATATGAAATTCGTTTTAAAAAGATTTTTTTTTCCAAGAAAATCTACGAATTATATTTTTATACTTAACTATGGGGGTGGATGATTTTCGCTCAGTGGAAAGTAGGGATTTAATTAATGCTTCACTAATTGTATTGTATCACAATCATCTGTCATATGTAATTTTTTTAATATGTCATAATTTTAAAGATTACGCCTTGAGCGTCTGAGTTTTCCTTGGTGCTGATGTGCTGTTATTACAATTAGATTTCAACGAAATATTAAAATTAAAAAGGAAATGAATTATGTCGTAATAAATGCCTTTGACAGCAAGCATCAGTGATTCTTGACATGATTGGTGGAAGGGGGCGGGGCGGTGCTGGATTTGTGCGCACCTTGGAATAAAATCCTGCCTTAAAGTGTTGTGTTTCACCATTTTTTTTAATGCATTCAGCTAATCTCTGGGTCTAGCTGGGACACTTAACTTAGCATAGATCGTTGAATCGGATTAGACCATTAGCATTTCACTCAAAAATGTCAAGGAACATGAGCACTGCCTTTTTGTTGATGTCAGAAACAAAAGGCAATGTGCATTTATGTTGCTAGACAACCACTGTATCAACAGTCTTAATGCTGGAGTGTGTGACGTTGGGCACTTTTTCCAAACAGAGTTGACGTTTTTCAACTTTCCTTGACAGACTTGACTTTTTTCAACATTGGCATCTCACACAAACATGTTAAAGAACACTCTACTTTTTTTAAAAGTAGGCTCATTTTACAAAAAGGGTCGATCAATCAATTCTGAAAACACGAGCACTGCCTTTTTATTGACGTCAGAAACAAAATCAAAAGGCGATATGAATTTATGTTGCTCGACAACTACTGTATCAACAGTCTTAATGCCGGACCGCGTGACGTCGGGCACTTTTTCCAGATAGAGTTGACTTTTTTCAAATGCAGACACACAGCGCTCCATCATAAACGTGAGGAGAAGCAGGCTGTTCAAATGCGAGGCATCCAGCATGGATGCTAAACACTCCCTGTCAATAGAAAACCATTTTTAAGAAGGTGCCACTAACCTCAAAAAATAAATGCATTCAGTGTGACTTAAACAGTTGCGTTTTACCATTTCTAAATCCATTCAACTGATCTCTGGATCTGGCGGGAGATCTTTTAGCTTAGCTTAGCATAAATCATTGATTCGGATTAGACCATTAGCATCTCAAAAATGTCACAAAAAAGAGATCCTTTTTCCTATTTTAAGCATGACACTTCTGTACTTCTGTTTCATTGTTTACTAAGACAGAATTTGAAAAGTTGCTATTTTAGGCTAATATAGATAGGAACTATACTCTCATTCTGGTGTAATAATCAAGGACCTTTGCTACTGATACAGAAGCAATGATATAACATGGATTTAAACTTTTGGTGTAGGTGTAGGGCTTGGTGCTGGGGACAATTTTCAGGCACTGTGTGATATAATCGTGTCTGCATTATAATATACATTTAAATCCGTCAGTAATCAGGACTGACTCCTACTCCTACTAAGGCTAACTTTGTGATTGTTTATATTACGTTAATAAGGCAATTGACATATTTGCACTACTTTTTAAATAGTAACCTAATCGGCAACCTATTACATTTCCAAAGTAAACTTTCCAACACTGCTCCCAGGCATGCCATAAAAGTAAAGTTTGCGCGGGATGTCGCAAAGTGACTTTAGCAACCTCAACTCAAAAAAAGACAGAAATCTCCATAATGTATGTCCCCATCATCTCATCTCAAGAAAAGTGCATCCAACACCTGCATCCAAACAACAACAGCAACACTACAAACAGATAAAGGGCGCTTTTTACACGGCAATCAAATACAGCTGTTGCACATTATGGATGAGAGTATATAAACGTTAAATCAAAAAGCATCTATTTTTAAGCGTCTCATTTACATGCCAGACAAAGACGACAGCTGTTGTTTTTAGTTTCCTTTGTCAAGTTGGAAAACTTCGCACATCTAATCTCACAGTTTAAAGTCTAATTTATTCTCTTGTGTTTATTCTAATAGCATGTCACGCCTATACTGACTGCTTCTGCTAAAAATCTTGTCCATTTTGAGAGGTTTGTCAGTCAGAATGACAAAGAATTGACATAGAACACAACTGCATCTGACATTTTCTCCACATAAACTACTGCAATGGACTGATTTAACCCTTTTTCAAGTGAAGAACCATAGACCAGGAGTGCCCAAACTTTTTCTTATGCAGGGCTTAAAACCAAACTGATTAAGGCTAGTCAGTTTAAAACTAGATAAAAGACACATCTCTTTGCATTAGAATACACATAAAACACAAATCCTCTAAAGGATTGTTAGTCTGCATTATCTAGGGCAACCGGAGCCGGGAACACTTCGCAAAAACATTATAATTTGAACAGCATCTGCGATTATGTTATTCTGTTTTTATTATTCCCTAGGTTTCCATAATCTTGGACCAGGCCGTATCCTGAGTAGATGATGCGGTGGTCACGGAGGAGCAGAGAGCATGAGACTGATTCCTGAAAGACCCCAGTGACAGACGAGTCTCTGGACTGATCCTGTGGGCCAGCCTGTACACCAGCTGGTGACTTCTCATACCTGCAGCTTCTCCACGATGGACGTCCAGGGTTCTCCAGCCTCCTGTGCCTAGACAGCAGCTCTACACAGGATGTTTGGCCAGAGGAAAAATGGTCGTGCCCAACTGAGCCTGGTTTCTCTCGAGGTTTTCTTTCTTTCACTTTCGTCACTTGGTGAAGTTTGTTCCTCGCCACTTTCGCCACTGACTTGCTTGGTTTGGGACTTGTGGAGCTGCACATCGATGGATTTGCTCTTCAGTGTTTGGACTTTCAGCAGTGAAAATTAAACCACACTGAACTGAACTAAACTGAACTAGACTGACAGCTTCAATTTACTAGAACTTCTATGTTAAGCTGCTTTGACACAATCTACATTGTAAAAGTGCTACAGAAATAAAGGTGAACTGAATTTAATTGAGTAGTGGGCCGGAGGTAAATATTATTGTCATGGGTAATTTCCCAATTTTTTGAATAAAATTTAAAAATAACTAGAAAATATTTTTTACATTTTAAAAAAATCAGATTCTTTTCCAACATTTAGTTTCAATTAGCTTTTTTTTGTAGCTCAGCAATAAAACGCCCCAACATCATTCATTCATTCATTTTCTTTTCGGCTTAGTCCCTTTATTAATCTGGGGTCACCACAGCGGAATGAACCGCTAACTAATCCAGTATAAGTTTTACGCAGCGAATGCCCTTCCAGCTGCAACCCATCACTGGGGAACACCCAACCGGAAAACCAGAGCATCCGGAGGAAACTCAGGCGAACGCAGGGAGTGCATGCAAACTTCACACAGAAACGCCAACTGACCCAGCCGAGGCTCGAACCACGGACCATCTTGCTGTGAGGCGACAGCACTACCTACTGCGCCACCATGTCAACCACCGCCTACCCACCCCTCTACAACACTCCAAATCAAATGTTGCAATGGGCCAACAACTTTGGCCCGCGGGCCCTACTTTGGGCATCTGGGACATAGACCATTTCAATATGCCGATTTCATTGGCCTATGAACAGTTCTTCCCGCTTGTCGTCAAACTGTAACAAGAAGCAATTAAGTCATAACTAACGTTAACATCATTGTCATAACATTACACTTTTTATTGGTAAATTAACTTTTTTTTGATTGTCAGAAGCATTAAAAATTAAAATTAAAAACAGGAAATATTTTAAGACCGTTGTTATTAATGTTAACATCCCTCAGAATGGTCTATAGCTTTATTGACTTCATTGTAATATGGAAAAAAGATTATGGCATCAAAATATATAACATTGTTGTTGTTTTTTTATTATACTTTCTTTTCTTATTTTTGCTGGTTATATAAAAGTTTCTTCTGTTGGCATGTCTGCTTATATTATGGGTTTTTTTTTACCTTTCTCTTAAACATAAAGCCTGAAACCTGAGCTGATGCACTTTTATAATGAAATTAAGTAATAATGGACTGAACCATTACTGAGCAGAAAGGAACTCTTTCCCGGCAAAAATCACAAGAGACTCAGGGGAGATTTTTATATGTTTTCAGACTGAAAGGCTGCTGCTGTTAAAACACTGGTCAAAGAAGTTGTTTGACCTGGTACTGTTTTTATATAGATAAATTGTATATATATACATATATAGATAGATAGATAGATAGATAGATAGATAGATAGATAGATAGATAGATAGATAGATAGATAGATAGATAGATAGATAGATAGATAGATAGATAGATAGATAGATAGATAGATAGATAGATAGATAGATAGATATGTATAGATAGATAGATAGATAGATAGATAGATAGATAGATAGATAGATAGATAGATAGATAGATAGATAGATAGATAGATAGATAGATAGATAGATAGATAGAAATGAAAGTACAACAGGTTGATAGATAGATAGATAGATAGATAGATAGATAGATAGATAGATAGATAGATAGATAGATAGATAGATAGATAGATAGATAGATAGATAGATAGATAGATAGATAGATAGATAGATAGAAATGAAAGTACAACAGGTTGATAGATAGATAGATAGATAGATAGATAGATAGATAGATAGATAGATAGATAGATAGATAGATAGATAGATAGATAGATAGATAGATAGATAGATAGAAATGAAAGTACAACAGGTTGATAGATAGATAGATAGATAGATAGATAGACAGACAGACAGACAGACAGACAGACAGACAGACAGACAGACAGACAGAGAGACAGACAGACACACACACATATACGGAGGGAAATATATTCTGTTTGGAAAGCACAAAGAGACCAAAATGGCATCATGGCAAATATGTCTGATTTTACATCAAGACACACATCTTCTGCCTCCATTATTAGTTTTTAAATAATCACTTACTGTATGACTGGTAGCAAGGAATATAGAATACGCAAGATGTGTCATTCATATAGTTTTAAATGGGGAAAGGTGTAACGGTCAATATGGCGAATGAAGCCCCGCTTCTAGTACAGGAGCCAATCATCGATCGCTATTATATTCTCCAGGGCAGGAGCTCAAATCAGACATGAGTTGCTAAAGATTTTGTGTGATTCAAATGTTTAGAAATAAAACTAAAGAGTCAAGTTTTGGTTTAATTTCATTGGTGATTTCTAATATGAAATTTAATCATAACCTTGGCAAGCAATTTAGAAGAATTTGATGTTTCCCCATTCAAACAGAATGTCCAAGCATACTGCCCGAGAGGCATTTCAAAGATGGCGGCCGAGTGAAATGACTTGCCTTAAAGGGACTTTGCTGGTAGCCAATCAGTTGGAGCAACCATAATAATTGGGGCTTTAATTCCAACACACTGTTAAACGGTTGACCAAACACAACAGGCTTGGCCATGACCCAACCAATCCAAAAAAAGTAGATTCACAGAAAAGCAAACCTGAATCCCTGAATATTATAAGAGTGTTTTGATGAAATTAAATGGATGTTGAGTCTGTAAGAGACTCCGAAACAAAACCAGGAAGCTTTAAAATAGCATCCTAGGTGGTACTTTTGAGCCTTTTTACTTTGCTGCCTTGCTTTAATATATATCTCAAGTCATTTAAATGCAGGAAACCAGCATGAAAATTGTGTGATTACACAACTACTGTGAATAGAGCTGCTGTTTAAGGTGCGTTTACTGAGGAAAAGCAAAAGAACTTAGCAATGAATACAGTAAAATAATGCACCTGGACTACTACTGCTCTCTATAGACTCTAAACAGAATATTTCCAACCTCCTTTAAGCTTCTCTGACTAGAATCTCATCCATCTGTTGCCTGAATTCGCACAGGAACTTTATGATGCAAAATTAACATGAATCATTTAATGATAAATATGCAAATAGAGATATTTCACCTTCGATACCAACTTACCTGTATCAAGGCTGATCTGATGTCAACGTGAATGATTAGGGATGGATATTTCAAAGGGATGTAAACACAGAGACACATTTTAACGAAGGAATCTGTCCTGTGGCGAAGGACACTGATTTTCTGTAAAATAAAAGAAGTCTTGAATGTTTCGGATGTCCGTTGTAACTCTGTGTTTTGGTGTTGAGGTAATCTTAAAGAAAAGAAAGCAGCTGCTGCCATCTTGTGGATTTACAGTGACTTTGCGCTCTCTCTCTCTCTCTCTCTCTCTCTTTCTCTCTCTCTCTCTCTCTCTCTCTCTCTCTCTCTCTCTCTCTCTCTCTCTCTCTCTCTCTCTCTCTCTCTCTCTCTCTCTCTCTCTCTCTCTCTCTCTCTCTCTCTCTATCTCTGTTAATAATCGTTTTAGTTCAATCAAAAACTGAATATTTGTGTCAATTTACTAGCCCTATTAATAAAAAGTTGTGGAGTTTGCAAGTCCCCGTGGATATCCTCCGGGTGCTCCAGTTTCCCCCACAGTCCAAAGACATGCGCTATAGGTGAATTGAATAAGCTAAATTGGCCATAGTGTATGAGTGTGTATGGGTGTTTCCCAATGTTGGGTTGCATCTGAAAGGGCATCCGCTGTGTAAAACATATGTTGGATAAGTTCATTCCGCTGTGGTGACTCCTGATTAATAAAGGGACTAGTTTGCCTTTATTTAAAAAAAAAAAAAATATATATATATATATATATATATATATATATATATATATATATATATATATATATATATATATATATATATATATATATATAAATGTATTTGTAATATTTTGCTAAGTAATATCACCAAGCAAGACTTGTAAGATTTACATGTTCATTTAATATCAAATCTAATTTTATTCTGACAAATTAAACAGCTCATGCACCAATCAGTGGGCGTGTTCTACAACTAGTGGGTGGAGCTCTGTTCCTTGACAGTGACATCATTGTCAGTTTGATGTAACCAAAGGATGAAGTGGACATGCAGAGGGGAAGAGATGGACCATAAACACAGTCAATGACCTTTTATTATCAGTTCATGGACTCATATGTTCCTGCAAAGAGAAGACAGAGGTAAGAATGCATAATGCAAATATGTACGTTTATTATTACCAGGATAACACCTATAAACTTAAGGGGTTAACTGAAGGGATAATCCACAACTGAACAAGCACATGATGAGGATTTGTGCTGTATTTTATTTTTTTATTTTGTTTTATTAGTAGTAAATTGTGTCATGTTTGATGAACAAAACAACATTATGATGATTAATGTAGTTTGAATTATTTTTTTAAGTGGTGAAATGTGATTTATTGTTTTATTTGTGTAAAATCTTGTCATGTTTGATTAACAAAGGTATTAAAATGTTGTTTAAGACATTATAAATGTGTTTATAAATCAATGTATGTGTGCATTTATCAATTAAGACAATAATTATGTACTTTTTTTAATAATAAGTATATGTGTGTGTATATATATATATATATATATATATACACACACACACACACACACACACACACACACACACACACACACACACACACACTGAGAAAACATGATAAAATCTAATTAAATAATTAAAAGTAATCAAAATTAATCATCTTAAATCTTATATCAATTACAATTTACTTGTCAATATCGTGTCAAATTTACTTAATGTTTAACCTAGCACTACTAAATAAATTATGTTAAATTTAATTGATTATCATTAATTTTCAGTATATATTGATTTTAAGTCATGTTAATTTTAGGAGAAGAAACATTGCTTTTATCTAATTAAGTAAATCTATATTAGTTACAAATTAGTACACTTGGTGTAACTTAATGTAATTATTACTACATCTTGTCATGATTATTTAACAAAGCAATATCATAATAGTATTACATTTTTGCTTTAAATTTATTCATTCATTTTCTTTTCAGCTTAGTCCTTTTATTCATTTTAAATGTGAATATAAATTAATATGCATATAATTGATTCTTCATTTTATGAATAATAATTTTGCTCTGCATTTGTATATGTGGTTTAAAACCAAGCAGGTTTCAGAATCTGTGTCCCTTGTTACTTTGATAGAAAAAAAAACTGTCCCATCTGCCAGAGCAGACAGGGAGAGTTGGATTGGTGGGTTACACGCGACCTTCTTTGTGACAAAACAACAGTTCAGGTGACCTTCGCGACCTCTGAAGCCCCTCTGACCACCCTGAGCAGGACAAAGGTTGTGGGAACTGGACACCACCAGCATCTGCTTGCTTTAAATAATGAATCTCTTTAATGAAATCATCAAGCCTAGTAAGATATGTTCATATTTGGGAGGTTTGTTTTGATTAAAACAAACTCTGATGAGATTGCTCTGTCGGTGTGGTCTGCATCCACATGCACTACGGTGTGGTTGACTGAAATATGAACAAAACATGAATCAAAATCCTTGAAACCAGCCAAACAGAATATTAAGACATGAAAAGGACCATAAATATTATGTGTAACATTGAATATCTCATCAGTATTGTCATCATTTTATAGCAGATCTTGCCTTTCACTTTTTTTAACATTCACATCAGACTTCGACATCAGAGTGTCTAATATTGCTTTATACTGTATATACCATTTGTTTGGTTGTTTGCTTGTTTATTTAGCAGAAAGAAGGTCGCTGTTTCAAGTCCTGGCTGGGTCATTTCTGTGTGGAGTTTGCTTGTTTGCCCATGTCGGTCTCTTTGTCTATCCATCCATCCATCCATCTATCTGTCTGTCCGTTCATTCATCTGTCTATTTTTCTATCCATCCGTCCGTCCGTCCGTCCGTCCGTCCGTCCGTCCGTCCGTCTATCTATCGTATCTGTTTTACTATCTATCCGTTTTCCTATCTCTATCTATCTATCTATCTATCTATCTATCTATCTATCTATCTATCTATCTATCTATCTATCTATCTATCTATCTATCTATCTATCTATCTATCTATCTATCTATCTATCTTGTTTATTTAGCAGAAAGAAGGTCGCTGTTTCAAGTCCTGGCTGGGTCATTTCTGTGTGGAGTTTGCATGTTCGCCTTGTGTTCGCATGGGTTTCCTTCGGGTGCTTTGGTTTCCCCCACAGTCCAAAGACATGCGCTATAGGTGAACTGGATAAACTAAATTGGCCATAGTGCATGAGTGTATGTGTGAATGTGAGAATATTTGGGTGTTTCCCAGTACTGAATTGCAGCTGGAAGGGCATCCGCTGTGTTACACATATGCTGGAATAGTTGGTGGTTCATTCCGCTGTAGCGAACCCTGAATAATAAAGGAACTAAGTCGAATGAAAATGAATGAATGATTGTTTGTCTTCAAATATGTGAACATTCTTTCATTTTCCTTCGGCTTAGCGTCTGATTTATCAGAGATCGCGACAGCGGAATGAACCGCCAACTATTCCAGCATATGTTTTATGCAGCAGATGCCCTTCTAGCTGCAACCCAGTTGGAAACACCCATACACACTCACATTCAAACACACACTCATACACTATGAACGATTTTGTCCACCCAATTCACCTACAGAGCAAGTGTTTGGAGTGTGGGGGAAACCAGAGCCCCCGGAGGAAACCCTTGCCAACACAGGGAGAACATGCAAACTCCACACAAAAATGCCAACTGGTCCAGTCAGCACTCGTAGTGACCTTTTTGCTGTGAGACGACAGTCCTAACCACTGAGCCACTGTGCTACCTTTCTTGCACTGAAAAATGCTGGGATATTTTAACCTAAATTTGGGTAAAATATGGGTAAATTTGGTCTATAAATTGAACTCAAGTTAACCGAGTGATTGGTTTTGTCTATATTTTATCCAAATTTTGTTTGAAATAACCCAGCATTTTTGTAGGTTGTTTAAAATCTGAAGTCTAATCAAAACAATGTGACAAAATAGTCTGAACGGTTTGCTAGTGTGTGTGTGTGTGAGTAAATAAATAAATATTTCAGGTCTGACTGGATTGTTAAATAATGTGTGTGTGGTTTCAGTGGAAGTCGAAATGCAAGGAGTTTTTTGTTTAATGATATGGTATGATAATCATGCGTGCGTGCGTGCGTGTGTGTGTGTTCCAATGGCTCCTTGCAGTTGTAAACATTCCCGACTGGAAGCTGTAATGCAGAAAAACTCAGCTTTCAGTCCGATGTTTGCTGCTACTGGTGGCCTCCAGCAACTGTCTGTCTGCCTCTTCGTCTATCCATCCATCCATCCATCCATTCGTCTGTCTATTTTTCTATCTATTTGTCTATCCATCCATCCATCTGTCTGTCTGTCTGTCTGTCTGTCTGTCTGTCTGTCTGTCTGTCTGTCTATCTATCTATCTGTTTTACTATCTATCTATCTATCTATCTATCTATCTATCTATCTCACAGACAAACTATCTATCAATCTATCTATCTATCTATCTATCTATCTATCTATCTATCTATCTATCTATCTCACAGACAAACTATCTATCAATCTATCTATCTATCTATCTAACAGACAAACTATCTATCTATCTATCTATCTATCTATCTATCTATCTATCTATCTTACGCTGAACGTTTCACTGTCACATTAATTGGCCACACATACTGTATAAAGCTCAATTGATCTTGCTAATCTATCATCACTGTGTGTTTATAGAAGTGTTCAGTAATGGTAGATTAGCAAGATCAATTGAGTTTCATATGTGTGGCCAATTAATGTGACAGTGAAACGTTCAGCGTACAATAAAACAGCTTCAGGGCTACTCATTTGCCAAACATGTCAACACTTACGTTGCCTGGTTTGCTTCGCTCTTTTGGATGAATACCAACAGTTTATTTACAGTTTTACAATTAGTCATTTGTGCACATCACAGTAGCAGTTTCTCATTCCTTCCAACAAATTGTAAATGCTTTTGGACATGCATCAATAGCTTTGATGCAACTCTCTGTTGCTTTATAACATTATCATTTGCTTATGTCATGTCAGTCAAAATTAACTAAACTCGTGAATGTGCAGAGAAACTGCTACTATGATCACCTCAAATGACGAATTGTTTTGAGAAATGCATTAACTGTTGTGCAAATGTAAATAGTGTTGTGAGACATGCACCAAAGCCACTGACAAAGACTGTTAATGGCTGTGCAAACAGTATATAGTCCTGTCTTGAGCATTTTCAGGACGTGTCAACAAAATCTGACTATTTGCACTGGAAAAAAGATGTAAAGAGTAAACTGTCATGATGAAAACATGACAAAGCCATTTGACTATCTTGTGCATAAACAATGGCGTCAGGACTTTTCATCCTGATGACACTAACACTTTCATTGACATGAATACTTGCTTTTGAAGAATGAGCTATCCATTTCGAGCAAGTGACACGCTTTTGCAGGTTATCGACTAGGTTTTGCAGATCGTACTAATTGTTTTGAGAAATGCATTAACTGCAAATGTAAATAGTGTTGTGAGAAATGCACCAAAGCCACTGAGAAACAGAGGCGTGGCTGAATCTGTACAGTAAAAACAAATAAAACAAAACTGCATGCATTCCTATCGCAGGGCTATTCAGGAGCTCCACGCTTCACTTCATCAATCACAAAGACAACTAATAAAAAGGCTTTGAGATGGTTAAATGACTTAACACTTAAAGTGATGGTTCACTGAAAAAAAAAGAAAAATATGTCACTCATTCCTCTTTTGTTGTTGAACACAAAAGAAAACATATTGAAGAATTTTGGAAATTGACAAGTTTAAGCACAAGTTGCGTAACTGCTGTCAAACCTTAAAAGTCAACTGTGACAAATGTGAGAAACCATACAGTGCTTATGAATACAACTACTGTGTGGCCATATATGTTTCACTGGAGGCGTGTCTTAATGATACTTACATGCATGTGGGATTTACAATCGCTTACTTGTGTTAGAACAAAATGTAAAGCCTTTGTCAGAACCCGGGTTTGAACTTTGCTTTTCTCTCTCTTTTCTGACAGCGTTTTCTATCTTTTCTTACTGACAACTTTCTAATTTGTCTCCAAATTGCTGTGTAACTTCACACAGCTGATCGTTTTGCCAATTAGTCACCTGTTTACTGCCACCTGCCTTTCATTTCTGCTGATCGCTGGTCCTACTGTATATCTGAGGGTGTTTCGCTTCTTCTCTTGCCAGAGTGTTGAGTATCTTACAGCCTTCTTGTTGGTCTATTGTGGGTTACCTTTGTATTCTCTGTCCAGTTCTCTGGAGACATTCTGGATTTGGTCTGCCCTGCTGGAAAGTTGATCCTTTGCCTTGCCGTTGCCCTTTCCCTGCATTACCAGGCCTGGACCAAAGACTAGCTTAATTTTTGTTGGAATTTATCCTGTATTGTTGCCTGTGGTCCAGTCTTCAGTTTATTTTTTGCTAAAATCCAAGATCTGTTCTGGAATCTCAGCAAGTTGCTGAGTCATTTTCTTTTTGCTTATTTAATTTAATGTCTTTTATACAGACATCCCTGACAGCCTTAAACAGTTCCAAATACAGCAATTTTTTTTTTTTTTTTTTTTTTTTTTTTTTTTTTTTTCCCAGTGGTAGTGAAACAAACAAAGAATGATTACTAGCATAACTATAACTGAAAAATAACAAAATATAACTACAATATAATTCAAAACGCCAATACTAATTTATTTTCATTCATTCGCTATCATTTCATTCAGTGTAAACACAATTCAAGTCAAAGTTTGGTGTCAAATTGCATTGATTTGATCAAAAGCACTGTGAAGTATGATTAAAATAACATTTTAAAAAATTTACATAACATTTATTAACTGCTTTCTATTTTAATGTGTCTGCCTTTTTTTTTTTTTTTTTTTTTTTTTTTTTTTTTTTTTTTTTTTTTTTAATCCTGTGACGCAAAGCTGAATTTTCAGTTTCACATTTTCACTTTCCACAAAACCTGCTGCTATAATAAACAGGTCTTATCATCAACAATGGCTTCATATTTTGTGTGTGGAAACTCTGACTCATTTTATTAAGGTTGCTTTGATGAATAGAAAGTTGTTTTTGTAACATAAGGAATGCTTTTTAATACGTTGTAATCTTCTGTGAGCTCAAAAACAATCACAATTTACACAGTAAAAAATTCTATAATCAATTAGTCGTGACAGCATAAGTTTTGAGCTCATTGTAACTTATTAAAACAAAGTTAATCATGTTCTAACTTAATTTTACAAGTAATGCAAACTGTTTTAAGTCAGTTTAACATGATATAAGTTCAATGGGCTCATAAGGTTCATTTGATTCAGCTTAAAAATGGAAGGCAACCAGGATTTTTTCACAATGTAGGAGTAACAGGCATATTTAGGAGTATTTTCTGTCCTGTTTTGACCATCTGAACAATTTCTGACTCAAATGTAAATGCCCACTGCTACGATTGGCTAATTAAGTTATGAGTTTCGCATATTTAAACATTTTTAATGCTTCTGAGATTAGGTCCAAAAGTTGGAAAGGACATCTGTGGGTCAACAATGTAAACTTCTACACATATGTTTGACACTGTAAAAAGCGATTAGTTAAAGTGACTAAACCCAACGTAACTTGGAATTACTTAATTTTTTATAATTAAGCACATAATTCAGTCTATTAATTTAAATTGAAGTTACGTAGCAAGTAAACAATTCAAGCTAAGTAGCTAGCAAGCTAGCTCTCTGTAACTCTCACATGGTCGCCCACTGAAGCTAAGCAGGGCTGCGACTGGTCAGTACCTGAGTAGGATACCACATGGAAAAGCTAGGTTGCTGCCGGAAGTGCTGTTGGTGAGGCCAGCAGGGGGTGCTCAACCTGTGGTCTGTGTGGGTCCTAACACCCCAGTATAGTGAAGGGGACTCTATACTGCTCAGTGAGCGCCGTCTTTCGGATGAGACGTTAAAGCGATCCACGGATGTGGTCGTTTAAAATCCCAGAATGTTCTTCGAAAAAAAAAAAGGTTTTACAAATGATATGGATTTTTAGATTATCAGACAGATTTGCGACCCTTGGTTGGTATGTACTTGCAAATTGGAGAAAAAAAAAAAGGAGTAACCTCAGCATCCTGGCCAAATTTGCCCACTGGCCTCTGTCCATCATGGCCTCCTAACCATCCCTATATCATTATTGATATAGCCTTCATCACTCTGTCTCTTCACCACCAATCAGCTGGTGTGTGGTGTGCAGGCAGCAATATGGCTGCAGTTGTGTCATCCAGGTGGATGCTGCACACTAGTGGTGGATGAGGAGATTCCCCCTATGTGTAAAGCGCTTTGAGTGTATAGAAAAGCGCTGTATAAAGGAATTATTATTATTAATTAAGAAAGGCTGTAATTTTGCTACATTTGTAAAGTTTTACAAATGATATGGATTTTTAGATTATCAGACAGATTTGCGACCCTTGGTTGGTATGTACTTGCAAATTGGAGCAAAAACAAACAGTTGTAGTAGTGGAGGGTAGTGTACAAACAGTAGCAGGAGGAGCTAATAATTCAGACTTCAACTTGTATATCACAATATACTTATCATAAAGTACCAATCAATTATCATTAAACAACATCAAGCTTATTGTCCTCCTCACCATCCTTTGTAAAGATCGATCAGTTTTCTTTTCTGAAGCTCTTTAATGATCTCATGCTCAATCCCTCCCCTGTGTATGCCGCTGCGCCTGAAGAACCTGGGTATCTTTTCGAAATAGTGATACCAATTGCCTTTGCTGTCCGCGCCAAAGCCAAACACGCTGACCTAAACACCGGAAAACACGTCAGTGACAGTAGCCTATATTAGAGTTTAAATAGATGTGAAAAGATTTACCTGGTCGCAGATGTGGAGGGCGAACATTAACACAAGGATGCCGGTGGATGGATAAGATCTTCGAGCTTTAATATGCAGCCATGTATTGTGCACGTAATGCATGAAAGCAGGGTGCATTACCATCACCTGGAAGAACAAGAAGATCAGCCTGATCTCACGAGAAAACGTAAGTGTTTTACGTTTTGTCAGTTTAGTGGCTAATTCGAGTTCAGTCGTACGAAATTGTACGATTTTAAAAAGGAGGCGTGGCACCTAACCCCGCCCCTAAACCCAACCGTCATTGGGGGATGAGCAAATCGTACTAAATTGTACGAATTAGATCGTACGAATTCGTACGAATTAGCCACTAAATCAAAAAGTTAAGAATTGCCGTGAGATCGTGTTGGGAAGATAACAAACCCCTTCAGAACCGAAGATACAATCTAAAGACCTTTTTTGCATTTATTAAGATGCAGGTTTTTTCTGGTTTGATTATAAGTGGAGGACAATAAATACAGACGTAAACAGGGTTTCAAATGGTTGAACATGTTTTGACGGCATTGTATTGGAATACAATTGAAGACCCAATCCCAATTCTATTTTGTACCCCTACCCCTTCCCCTTGGCCCTTAAAATGGAGTGTTAAAGAGAAGGGCTTTAAAATTTACCCCTTAGAATTGGAACAGCACTACAGCACCTGCACACGTCCTCATATGTCATCGCGATCTCTGGCTTCATATGAGATAAGACGATCACGACTGCTGTAGTTATTCCAGTTGTGTTATTTTTTGGTATTTATCTTTAGGAAATCACTGAAGGCATATATAATGTTATCATAATGAAATAATGTGGGAATAAGCTCGTAACTGTACTGTGATTTACACCGTGGACAAATTCATCTATGTAAACACAAGAAAACAACATTAACATTACAGGAGACACTGTAAAAAGCTCATTCCCATCCACTAGACTTTTCTGACAGGGTATTTGATTGTCATTGAGTGTCAGAATGTTGTAGGACTGCTATACAGGAGTTATTATTGAGGATTATAGATCGCAAAATTTTGCGGTTTTTATTTTAAAGTTTTTTTTTTTAAAGCATGACGGTAAAACATGAACGCGGTTATGAATGTATTAAAACATGTGCTTGTTTGTTATAAAAATTTGTAATAATGACAAAAAAATATATACTAATTTGTGGATCTCCTTACTTCTGGGTGCAGCTGTGGCTGGTGTATTCTGGGAAATTTTCTTACCCCTTGGGTTCGAGTGTGGTCTTGAAAAATCTTCGTTCGAAGGGGTGTATGGGTGTATACCCCTTGCCCTTAGCCCTATGCCTTCAAGCTAAAAAGAACTGGGACATCCCTACCCCCTCACGGGAACGCGCAAAACGTGGGGTAGGGGAAGGGGGAGGGTAGAATTGGGATTGGGCCGAAGTCAAAATTATACGCGCCTGTGCATTTTTTTTTTTCCAAATATTTCCCAAATGATGTTTAACAGAGCAAGGAAATTTTCACAGT
Source organism: Danio aesculapii (assembly GCF_903798145.1). Lineage (NCBI taxonomy): Eukaryota > Metazoa > Chordata > Actinopteri > Cypriniformes > Danionidae > Danio > Danio aesculapii. Next base: position 5,985,080 of record NC_079453.1, read on the forward strand.
ATGTCTGATAATATTTTTTCTTCTGGAGAAAGTCTTTATTTTGGCTAGAATAAAAGCAGTTTTTATTTTATTTTATTTTTGTACATTTTAAGGGCCATATTAGCCCACTTAAGCAACATTTTTTTTTTCGATTGTCTACAGAACAAACCATCATTATACAATGATTTGCCTAATTACCCTAACTTCTCTAATTAACCTAGTTAAGCCTTTAAATGTCACTTTAAACTGAATATTAGCATTCTGAAAAATATCTAGTCAAATATTATGTACTGTCATCATGACAAAGATAAAATAAATCAGTTATTAGAAATGAGTGATCAAAACTATTATCTTTAGAAATGTGCTGAAAAAAAATCCCCCCTGTTAAACAGAAATTAGGGGGAGGGGGTGTACAGGGGGATTAATAATTCTGACTTCAACTGTATTTGTATTAAACATTTTATGAAATGCTGTTGAATAAATAGTCCAAACACAAAACAAGGTTCACAACCTGTCTAAATGTGTCTTGGTCTAATGTACACACTAACAATTTAGATAATCATAAACGTGCACCTTTGTAAGTTAAAAAATCAAAATGATTTAACTTTGGTTTATAAGATCTTGTGTGATTGGAAATCTAGAAATATAAAAAATCATAAGAATATATTAGTGTTAGATATTTCTTTATAGATACATCATTTGTCTTTTGATTAATATAAAAAATCTAATAAATGATAATAATAATTATTTTTAGATATTTTTATTATCTGAAATTTGAGTTTTCCCTATTGATTATGAATGAACTATGCACATACACATTCAGAGCTGGTAAAATAATTAGTATTTTTTTAACGGTCATGGTATCAAGTATTGTTGTGACAGTATTTCAGTATTATTTTGCGTACCCTAAAAAGCTCATTGGCTGTGGGCTATAGGTAGGCCCACACGGAATCTGTGTGCAAAGAATTCTGCAAATTTCTGCAGATTTTTAGGCCATCATTAATTTTGTTTATTCACTTGTGTAAATGTTTGTAAATCTAAATTTATTCCATTTTTTAATTAATTACAGTAATATTTTTGACTAATTCAAGTTTATAAAGTAATATTGTGTGTCTTTTAGTAGATATATTATATGAGAGACTTGCTTTGTTTACCAAATAAAGTGAATCTAATTGGATTTGCATTTTAAACATTAAATAAAAGTTAAAAGGATATTATTTTTTATTTCACATATAAAGATTTTAGTTATGATACTCCCAAAATCATAAAATCCGCATAAATCCACAGATTTTTACTAAAACTCTCAGCAGAAACGTCCACAGATTCCGTCAGGCCCTAGCTATAGGCACACAGACTAATTTTCAGCCAGGCAGCCTAAGGACTTCCGGTGAGCTCTCTTTCCATTACAAAATTGTCACGTTTAAGATCTGATTTCTTTAAAAATCAGCTATCTTCACTGCCTGTTAGAAATACGATGTGAAGTGGGTCTCAGATCAGACAAGAAGCAAATATGACCGTTTATTTTACCCCAGTATTTTCAATGGAATTTCTGCGCTAGCCTGTTGCTACTGACAGTACTAGTGGTTACAACGGCCTTTCATCTAATTTTGCGCTTGAACCAAATAAATGAATACTTAAGTCTATTTAACTGAATGCATTGTAATTACATTACAACATCGATGCTGTAAAAACAACCTTGTGAAATGAAAAACAGTCACGTTAAGCTTTCAGCGGAAGTTTATTGTTGGCTTTAAACCCTAGCTGCGCATGAAGCCCATTAGTCTCCATAGCTGTCCAATCCCATTAGATAAACTTAATGTCTCCTAATTGTTAATCCAAAAATCTTTAAATGAACTCTTACCTGTTTAAAGGTTTATTGTTGAAAAATAAATCAGGGTACTGTGTGGTTTTACCTTGTTCTTGTCGGCTTGTATCTTGTTGATAACCTTCATTCGTGTTCTGTTCAGTAAAATAACATAAGAAAAAAGTCATGAGACAACATAAATGTGCAGGTCATTCAAGAAGATAATAAAACCAATGGGGCATCACAGTAGCGCAATGGGTAGTACGATCGCCTTACAGCAAGAAGGTCGCAGGTTCAAGCCTCGGCTGGGTCAGTTGGCGTTTCAGTGTGGAGTTTGCATGTTCTCCCCATGTTGGTGTGGGTTTCCTCCGGGTGCTTTGGTTTCCCCCACAGCCAAAGACATACGCTATAGGTGAATTGGGTAAGCTAAATTGTCCATAGTGTATGTGTGTGAATGAGTGTGTATGGGTGTTTCCCAGTGGAAGGGCATTCACTGCGTAAAACATATGCTGGATAAGTTGGCGGTTCATTCCGCTGTGGTGACCCCTGATTAATAAAGGGACTAAGCCGAAATAATGTGACCTTATACTTGTGTGATATTTAACCTTTCTCTCACCGCTTGATGGTCCCATTAGTTAAAGCGCTGGTGAGCCACTGGAGGTCCAGTGTTTTGAAGGGCACCAGCAGCAGGTGGGTGCTGTTGTCCAGATGAGTGGCACTTTCTGGGTACATGATACGGTGGGTCGTCCTCGACCCCACATCCTTCTCATAACCTTTAATCGGTGCCTTATTCATCCTGAGGGAAGTAGAAGAAAATTATATTGCAATATTAAAGCCTCATAATCAGTGAGTACGTTTACTTGGACACAAATACCCCAATTTTAATACGATTAAGACAATTCTCTGATTAAGAGTCTATCATGTAAAAAGCTTTTTTTAATTGGCTTAGTCCGACATAATTGAACTAAACAAATGGAGTTAAGAGATGTGGAGTATTCCTATTTTAGTCGCATTATTGACGTGCAGTAAAGACATGTAAACACCTTAAAGGGTCACGAAACCCCAAAACACATTTTTTGAGATGTTGACATTCCACACTTTATTACCACACCATTACCACACTTATCGGCCTCATTCAGGACGGCGACGAGTCTGCTTACAGACAGAAGGTTAAGGAGTTGGCTGTCTGGTGTAGCTACAACAACCTGGAGCTCAACACGCTGAAAACAGTGGAGATGATAGAGGACTTCAGGAGAAACCCCCCTGCTCTCCCCCCACTGAGCATCATGGACAGCATTGTGGCAGCAGTGGAGTCATTCAGGTTCCTGGGCACCACCATCTCTCAGGACCTGAAGTGGGACACTCACATTGACTCCATTGTCAAAAAAGCTCAACAGAGGCTGTACTTTCTTCGTCAGCTGAGGAAGTTTCCATCATTGAATCATTCATCTGCACATCAATAACTGTCTGGTTTAGATCAGCTACTAAATACGACCTCCAAAGACTACGTCGAATAGTTCTGACTGCCGAGAGAATCACTGGAACAACCCTTCCTACTCCCCAAGAACTGTACTTATCCAGAGCGAGCAGGAGGGCTGCCAAAATCACTCTGGACCCCTCACACCCAGCACACTGCCTCTTTGAACTTTTACCTTCTGGTCGACGCTACAGAGCACTGCGCACCAGAACAGCCCGACACAGAAACAGTTTCTTCCCTCAGGCAATCCATCTCATGAATACTTGATGACAATAATTGTGGAACCAACATCACTACTTGCCATACACTTTTATACACATATACACTTATTTAACAACACACTTTACATGCCAATTTGCACATAACAGCTGCACATATAACGTTGTATATAGTAATAAACATGTACATACACTTGTCAATCTGAATATTTGCACTCACTACTTACTTCTATTTTTAAAAAAAATATATTTATTATCTGTTTTTTGTCCTGTCTCTGTAATCCTGTTGCACTGTAGAAGCTCTGTCACCAAAACACATTCCTCGTATGTGTGAACATACCTGGCAATAAAGCTCTTTCTGATTCTGATTCATGTGTCCCATGTTGCTAAAACACTATTAGGACACATATTTCACAAAAAAAACGTGAAAATTGGTTGTTTTTGCGTTATTTCAAGCAAATTCGTTCTTCTGGTTTGAAAAGAAATTTAGAAGCTGCACCAAGGCCATGACATCCCTGTGTAAATTCCAGCATAGAGACTGGATGTCTGTACTGGCCGGTACAACGTGATGTCTTTAAGCTTTCATCATTAATTCAAGAGATAGATTTTGTTCGAACCAGTCAGTGCGCTTTATTGTGTATAAGGCGCAACATCATTAATATGCATGATAGCTTCGAAGACCTACAAAAGTTTACCTAAACACAAAGTCGTGGTTGTCAATAAGCTTTCCATATTTGGTTCCTAGGAGATTTCCGGAGTTTCCCACCACAGCACAGGTTCTGCAGCGATCAGGACCAGCGTCTGTGTAGTGTCCTTCTCCAGGAACAACCGTGAACAGTTCCTGAATCACCTTAGAGTAACTAGTTTTGCTCTTTGACTGCAGACTCTGTAGATTAAAGAAAAAATGGGTGTCATTTAAAGTGGAGCAAGAAAGGTCTTCGACACTCATCATGAGAACAATTAAAACAGTTCAAATTAGAGTTTCCATGAAATTAAAATACAGCTTTTTTAGATATTTGTACAAGTATGTTTGTCTGTGATCCAAAACAGTAATAAAATTCACATTTAAAAAATATAAACATCCAAAGGTTTGTCACTTCCGCCTAAATGAATCGATTTTTTTTTTACATCACCTCATACTTCAGTTTCTCTCCCTGAAAACATGGCTCCTTTTTTATTGTACGCAAAAAAAAAAAAAAAAAAAAAAAAAAAAAAAAAAAAATTATATATATATATTGTTGTTTATCATTGACACTCATCAGTGAACATCGCCAGAGCGCTAGAGCCAATCGCTGTAAGAACTCGCTCGACAAGGTTCAGAGAGCAAGCGGAATATTAACATTTGTTTATCTGCTATAACTGTTGAGAGCATGACCAATCAGAAGGGTGTAAGAACTCACTAGACAAGGCTCAGAAAGCGAGCAGGTTATTTACATTTGTTTATTTGCTATAAATGCTCATGTTGTTCTGTGCATGTACTTCAGTTTTTAAACGTACAGTTCATGAATCTGACTGTTTGTTTTACAGGACAAGATTGTATTACAAATAGTATATAAATATATTTCTAAATTTTAATACAAGAATTGTTGTGTTGTGAAGTAAAATATAAAAGTGTACAGAAAGCATCATCACTGAACTGAAATATCGAATTGAACCAAATCAAAGGCATGATAAGCGTAATCGAACCGTGTGACCAGTGTAGGTTAAACAAATACTTAAATAAATAAAAAAACGTATATACACATATACACACACATATATATATATATATATATATACATATACATATATATATATATATATATATATATATATATATATATATATATATATATATATATATATATATACATACATATATATACATATACATATATATATATATATATATATATATATATATATACATACATATATATATATATATATATATATATATATATATATATATATACATATACATACATATATACATATATATATATATATATATATATATATATATATATATATAAAAAATCTAAAAAAAAGATTTTCAAAGAAACGGAAGTATGAGGTGATTTTTATTTATATATTTATATATATATATATATATATATATATATATATATATATATATATATATATATATATATATATATATATATATATATATATATATATATATATATATATATATATATATATATATATATATATATATATATATATACACACATACATATACATACATACATAGAGTTGAAGTATGAATTCAAGAATTATTCGCCCCCCCCTTTAATTTTTTATATTTTCCAAATGATGTTTAACAGAGCAAGGAAATTTTCACAGTATGTCTGATAATATTTTTTCTTCTGGAGAAAGTGTTATTTGTTATACTTCGGCTAAGACAAAAGAAGTAAATTTTTTTTTAAAACATTTTAAGGTCAAAATTATTAGCCCCTTTAAGCTATTTTTTTCGATAGTCTACAGAACAAACCATCATTATACAATAACTTGCCTAATTACCCTAACCTGCCTAGTTAACCTAATTAACCTAGTTAAGCCTTTAAATGTCATGTAGGCAAAGATAAAATAAATCAGTTATTAAAAATGACTTAATGAAACTATTATGTTTAGAAATGTGTTGAAAAAAAATCTCTCCGTTAAACAGAAATTAGGGAAAAACATAAACAGGGGGGGCTAATAGAGTTCAGCTGTATGTATATATATACACAGTATATATATATATATATATATATATATATATATATATATATATATATATATATATATATATATATATATATATATATATATATATATATATATATATATATATATATATATATATATATATATATATATACTGTGTATATATATACATACAGCTGAACTCTATTAACTCTATGTGCGTGTGTGTGGGCGTATATATTAGCACCACTTTTTTCAGTACAGACGGTATTGATGCTGAAAAATATATATGATGCAGAAATAAAACCCTCATAGAATAAATAAAAGAATATTTCACAATATTACCGTTTAGTGCGCCTTTCAAATTGGGATTACAAACGCAAAACATTTGACTGGTACAGTGTACACACACACACACGTTTGTTTTTGTGAATTGTTGGAACATTCCATAGGTTTCCAATGTTATCGCACTGTAAAATAAGCTGTCTTTTCTATCACCCTACCCCATACACAAAACCAAACCTTACAAAACCATGTGTACACACAATATTTGCGTTTCATATATTTTTTTAAATAGACACATGATTTCCTCATTGTTCTCCTTTCACAGTGAGGCATTTAAAGAATTCACTTCCATTTCAGTCGTAAATGCCAATATGAATAGAAGTGGCCACGCCACACAGAAAATGACTACTCATCAGAAAAATGTATGCAATTCCTTTCAAATGAGTCACACAGAAAAGTGACTTTTAGTTTTAGTTGTTGCATTGGACTGAACACTTATATTAAGCAGAAATTGTATTTCACGTGAATATGCTCCATTTTGAAGCTGCGTCTTAAATATGCTACAGGTCAAAAGTTTAGGTCAGTGGGTGCTTTGAGCACAAAACCCAAGAGAGCAGTGCACGTCGGACAGTTTATCAAGGATGTACCACTGGATTGCGTCTCACTATAGTTGTTAAACATGATATTTGAATAATCTTTTCTCTATCTAACGACTCTTCAGTCTTTTGAATCTATCAGGTAAAGTGTCACAGCGTCAGTACACTGCTTCAATCTTTATCTTTCACGCTTTTACCTAGTCATTTTAGCGAAAACCTCAGATACTATTGGTTGGTTCCTGTTGGTTTTGCACCTTTTTTTACATTTACATATTTACATTTGTTTATCTGCTATAACTGTTGAGAGCGTGACCAATCAGAAGGGTGTAAGAACGCACTAGACAAGGCTCAGAAAGCGAGCAGGTTATTTACATTTGTTTATTTGCTGTAAATGCTCATGTTGTTCTGTGCATGCACTTCAGGTTTTAAAAGTACAGTTCATGAATCTGACACGCTTTTACTTAGTAATTTTAGCGAAAACCTTAGATGCTGTTGGTTGGTTCTGAAGAAGATTTTTATTTACTAAACCTATATGAAGACACATTTAATTGGGTGAGTGGAGGGCCCTACGAACCTGCCATTATATATCTTTGAAAACAGGTGATAGGTTAAGGCAACGGGGTCATAAAAGACCATGAGAAAGGACTTTGGGATGCATTGAGAACCATCTGTGTCAGAAAGGCATGAAATGTATACAACACATGTTGAAACTGTCATGTATATTTGAAAAGACACATACTGTATGGGAGAGAAGAGTCCAGTTTAGATGTTTGAAACATAGATACTAGTCATGATTACCAAATGTGAACTGTATGTGGAAAAATGGTGATGATTATATTAGATCTGTGCATTATAAGGGCCAACAAGAAGAGGGGTCTTTAAATAGGGGTCGTAAAGGAGTAGGAGCTGGGAGAGGCCTGTTGAACTAGTAAACAGCTGTGAAAACACAAAGGTGGGAGGAAGCAAGGATATAGGGGATAGCAAATTTAAGGGACACTGGATTTGTCCTGGGGAGAGACTGAGTTGGGTCTGCTCCAGGCTGTCTCTGCTTTTTTGGGAAATTTTCCAATAAAGTATATTCTTCTGATATTCATAACCCCAGTCTGAGCTTGATTCAGTAAGAGGAAAGCCAGAAACCACAACAGTTCCTGTTGGTTTTGCACCTTTTTTACCAACCAAGTTTGTCGACGCCATTATAACGACACAGATCACTCTGCCTATTCATGCCAAAGTCCCACGAAAAAAAGTGATTGACAGGTGGTAATTTGTGTGTAACTTATCTTTAGTAATTTATCACTTGGTTATGGGTAAAACAAAGACCATGCGGGTCAGGTAGTTGAAACGGTAGGCTACAAATAATTAATTCGCTATGAATCAATTAATTATTAATAAATAATTTATTCACCGCCGCCTACGACAATGATGCCATCGTCCATCGTGATGTTTCATATTAGATATTGTACGATGCCAAGTTGGTCGACGTCGCCCAACCCTAGTTACTGCACCACGGAGCAGATGGCATGGAGTACGCGTTGCATTTGTGCAGAAAGCAGCCACGTTGGCCTATCAGAGAGTGAAAAACAGCGTGGACGCTGACATCATGAGACTATGTAATTTTTGGAAAATCTTCATCCTAGCTGGAGTTTTCAGAAAGGTTTGGTTTTAGTCACTTCACACTCCGTTTTCATGTGGACAAACAGAGAAACTGTGTTCACACCTGTGTTCACGTGAACAGGACCTAACCCTTTAAAAATACTCGTTTCAGTTCTATTGAATATAAGTCCACTTATTGTTTCACAACGAAATGAAATAATAACTTGATGTGATTATGAAGTGAATACCTGCCACCATGTGTAGATGTGATCTGGAAGAGTGCTGTTGCAGAGGGACAGCAGCGGCGGGACCTCTCTTCTGAATCGTTCCGTGAACCACTTGTCTTCACTGGCAGCCAAACATCGCTCCATACACGCACAGGCTTCTTCATGAAAGAAATGCTCCACTATGCTGTTGTTCATCGCGCTCTTCATAATGTCTTTGTAAGGAACATTATTGATGGTTAGGGTACAGATGGTGGTGCTCAGCAGAACCATGAAGATGGTCTTTATGTGATTCCTACAGAACATGCTTTTGAAAGCTGCTTGCGGGACTTTAGTTTAGGTGATTCCTCGTCAGAAAGTCAGAAACTACAATGGAAAGAAATTATTAATGAAAGCCATTTTTAAAGGAGTAATGAAAACAAAAGTAGTTTTCTCACTGCGCCTATAGTTTTTAATCCAGATTTATTAAATGATTTCCAAAAATACATGATTAGCCCTCCTGTGAATATGTCATTATTTTTCACATATTTCTCAAGTGTTGTTTAATGGAGCAGAGAGGTAGTTCAGCTTTTACTACTGTGTGGATTAATACTAAATGTGTGTCACTGTTTTAATAGTTACGAATAGAGAAATATGCTGGTGTTAATCTGAAATCTTAATTGTTTTAATACACTCTGCACTCTGACTACTTCAAAATTTCTCTCTGTCTCGCACTAAACACAGTCGACCAATCGCAATAGACTGGGTCATCGGACCAAACAGCACAGATTAGCATCGCGCCAAGGAGTGGTTTGGGAAGAAATGAATCGCTAAACAAACCATATAGGAGTCGTTGGGGTAATTAGGTAAAAATAAACACACGTTATAAGACAACGTAAGTGTTTTTTGACCTTGCATGCATATCAGTATTGTTGGTGATCCCCAAAACATAACCTTTTATTATGCATAATAGGGGGTCTTTAAATACAATTTAATGTTCACATCTTCTCAAAGTGTAAAAACATGACCTGAGTACATTCAAAGTACGATCTGAGTACGAGCAAAAGTCTTTAAGGTGTGTTAAACCATAAACATTCATAAACTTATTAATGGTAGAACTTTACAACGTAACATGAAAAACCTGAATGCTTAAAATAGATTTACAAGAAATTTAATTGCACATGGTTCATTTAGATGTATAAACACTCTCAGAAAAAAAGGTACACGGTGGTACAAATAAAGTTCCTTAAAGAACAGTTTTGTACCTTTGTAAAAGTTGTACCTTATTATATTATATATAAATATATTATTATATTTTATTATATATTATTATATATATATTATTATATATTATATATATATATATATATATATATATATATATATATATATATATATATATATATATATATATATACATATATATATATATATATATATATATATATATATATATATATATATATATATATATATATATATATATATATATATATATATATATATATATAATTATATTATATATAAATAAATCCGTAAAATTTACGGTAAAAAAACAGCAGCTATGGTTGCCAGTACTTTACTCATAGGCGCAGGGTGAAGAAACTACAGGGTAAGGCTAATATATGCGCTGCCCTTTAATGCATTTAAAAAGACTTGCGACAGACCAAGAAGAGGTTTTAACAAAAGTCTATTATATTCAACACGCGCATTAAATTATTGTATTAAACTCTCCCACTGATCTACACTACCGGTCAAAAGTTTGGGGTCAGTTTATTTATTTTTTTATTATAATTACTTTTATTTTAAAATCTAATTAAAATTATTCTGTTCATCAAGGTGGCATTTATTAAATATAAAAAAATTGTTAAATACTTATTTATTAAAAATGTATTTATTACTTTCTGTATGCAGTTTAAAATTAAGTTATTACTACTTGTTGCTTTTATTACTATTACCAGTAATAACTGTGTGACTCTGAAGACAGAAGTAATAAAGCTGAAAATTCATCATGGCGGATACAGCCCTCACTATTCTGCCACCCCAGGCGCCCGCCTAGGTCGCCTCTGGATGCGCCGGCCCCCAGAATATAAAATCATTCTCTTTTTCACGAGGCCAATCGAAAACCGAACTTGTAATTCAGCAATAAATATTTGACCTTTAAAATGTAAAACTCCAAACGATTGCCTAAACAAGATTACTACAATATAGGCTAGACTATGTTACAATGAAACTGCCAATTTAATGCTGAAAACAAATTAAACCAGAATAATATATTATACCTCTCTCGTAATACTCATTTGTCGTTTTATTACTGATGTCCTTGACCAGCAAAACAAAATAGTCCGCTGGCCAGCACTTTTGGTTTTGTTTTCAGAGCTCTTGCGAACTCCAGTAATAAACGCTCATCAGTGCAGCGTGCGGGGTTGGGTAGTTTCATTTTTGTCCGGAGGGGGATTTTAAATTTGATTGACAAATTTACAATAGCTAAAGTGTTGTGTTAATCATCAACCATTAAATTACATTCATATTATGCACCCGTCATATCCACTTACACCCGTTACATGTTTTCAATGCATTTTTTTTCTTTGCTGCTATCTCTGTGGTCTCTGGCCAGGGGGAGGCTAAGCCTTCCCCAGCCTTACACACGCTCCGCCTATGACTTTACTGTTAAAAATACGGTACAAACTGTAAAAGTAATTTCTGATTTTTAAGGTAAACTACCGTATTTCATTAATTTATAAAAGGTAATATGTCTGTATTTTGAATTTCCAACATCTACACATCTCTTGTTACACAGTTAGACACGTTAACACAGCCATATGCAGGTGATGATGAGAAAGTTACATAATGAACCAATGCTCATCACTAACGACTTTTCCCACAAGTAGAAAAGTGTATAAGTGTATAGAAGGTGCTCAGTGTCATTCGCACAGCTACTAAACACCAACACACATAAAATTAAGGTCATGAAATAAACATTGTTTATCAACATTAGCATAAATCTCTAATGTACATCACTGATGTAGAAACAACTAAAAAGATCCATAGTAATGTCAACAAAAAGCATAAAACGTGATGTGCCATGCAGGGAATTATGGGAAAGTCAATTTACAGTTATTTGCCGTATATATTAAGGAAACATACCGTTAACCAGGTTACGGATTTTTACCGTAGCATTTTTACAGTTGAAGTCACAGCCATTTTTACAGTGTACAGAAAAGACCTCTTATGATACTGTTCTGTACCTTTTATGGCAAAACTGAAGGTACAGAATTGTTCTCATAAAAAAGGTACATAAGTGTCGGACAACTTCTTTATTACAATATCTATGAAAATAAATATTAATGGAAAGGCAAAGTGATTTTATGAATAATCTCATATTAAAACATGGATCATCATTTAAATGCATACGTTTAAAGAAACTCATAAACATTCATTATTAAGTTCTATAATACAAAACAACTGTTAAAACAAAACTATAGTTAAACTAAACCTTTAAGGCATTTTAAATAAACATTTGGTAAGCATTTTCTGATAAATACATTTTCATTATTGATATCCGCACCTTTTGGCGTTTGCTTTACAAAGCTAATCAAACATTGTGCATATCTTACTGCAATACTTTTGCATAACTCTATCTTTACTACAAGTAAATTAAATTGACTTAAGTGATTACAAAGGTGTTGTGTGAAAATTGGAGAAAAAAATGTGTTATCTTGTACATGGGAGAACGTGTTTCTGTAACATTTCTGTGAAAAGTGTTGTGAAATGTTTAGCAAAACAGATCTATTGGTCGATCATATAGTATTTTTTATTCTTTATTGTAAAAGGAAAAGGTGCATTTACACAAAAAAACTTTAAATATTTTAATATATTTTTAAATATTTTACATTGTTTAAAAATGTATTTGATGTTTTATACTTACTGAAAATAAAATGACCCATTTTGGATATACAGTAGCAAAATGCCTTTTAAAAGTTTGTAAAGGAACACATTTGACACTGTTAAGGAACAAAGTGTCTTGTCACTGTGGCGGTACCTTCATGGATCAGATTTGTACCTTTGTTGAAGGCACAACATTTTATCTGCAGGTTTTAAAAATCAAAAGGTAAATTTTGTTTTCCCATGGTACAAATCCAGCCTGATCTCACGAGGAAACATAAATGATTTAAAAACGAGTACCCTACTCAGTCATTTAAGGAACATTCTACCAGAATCTTACATAATCTGTGCCTGAAATAAAAACATAAATACAGTGAATGATATGTATTTCATCCCCAAAATTGCTAAAACGGACTGACGGTTGATTTATGCGAGTTGTTCTGTAGAGGAATATGTCATTCATATGGTTCTCTGATTTTTTTTCTTCATTAAAAACACTTCAAAAATGCTAAAAACTGTTTAAAAACTTTAAAAACTTATGAAATAGCAAGTTTAAGTTGTTATCATTCACATCAATTGATTAAAAACATGAAATTATAAATAAATTCTACAAAAAAAAAAACTACAAATAAATAATACAAATAAATTTTCATTTGTCCTAATGTTTCTGTCAGTCCTGTCACAGTTGCATTAAATTGAACATAAAATGCCATTAAGTCTCAGAAATGACATCGTTTGATGGAGAAGCTGACAGTGATCAAGGATGCGTTCTATCATTAAATTGTATGATTTTATGCTTGTTTTTGTATGATTTTTGTGAGGATGACAAGCTTAAGGTCAGGCCCTGTCACATTTTTTAGAAGTGAAAATGTACTGCTAGAATGTCCCTTAAACATGATGGTTGTTTCTAAGGAAACTAACACTTTAGTATGGATGCATAATATTACGTAAAAGTGAAAGTACACATTTTTTTGTATTTAAATATACATTTTACATCAAAATAAACATTTCATTAGATTCCAAGGCGCAAACCGCCCTCTAGTGGCCACAGACACACACTGTTCACTGTGAATCCTCTATGTAGTTCGTCACTTTTGCTTTAACATATCTAAAGACATCACACACAGAGAAATCAAGAATATATGAAACATGTACGCGAAAAATATCGATTTAAATATCCATTTGTGACCAACAGCATGCGTAATATAATTTACAAGTACTATTTTGTGCTGACCTCCACATTTACAGTAGCCCTCGATATTTTGTTAAAATAGTCACTCGAAAAATATCGATTTAAATAACAATTTTGTGACCAATACTATAGTATTCTAGCGAAATACGTGTTAATTTTACATTAAAGTAAGCTACTTTGCATAACCCATATCACACATTTACTCTGTGAATTGAATTACCCAAAAGAAATGATGCTAATCAAAAGCTTAAGAGTTGGCTCTTTATGGAACAAAAATGACTGATTTTATTTGATTTTACATTTTTGCACTTGTGTGTTTTTGGTAAATTAAATATTATAGTTTGAAAACACAGACAGAGACATGTTAAGTATGTTTAAAGCACTGTAAAATACAAGCCTACACAAAAAACGCAGAAACAGTATTGCCATTTTGGCTAAAACTTAATTTTTTCATGGCAAGGTTGACATTTGCATGGAATTGCTCATTTATATATATAAAATTATGCATTTATAAATGTATCGTTGATTTCTAATCCACAAAAAACTCTGTGTTTGCTCACACTTGACAAGCAAAGCTCATTCTGATTCTGATCAAAAAAGATTATACATCAAATTTCAACCACAAACATCATCCCTTGATCAAAACTAACTTGAACAAATGATGAACCAAACATCTGTAATCGACACAGAAAGGAAAAGAACAATTTTACTGATAACTTACATTTTTTTGTCAATATTAAAGTGTCCTGTCTGGAATCCAGTGATGCCTGCATGCCTGTCAAACGCAGATCTGATTGTGTAGGAGGACTTTACTGTCTTTCTAAGAACAGAGAAAATACTGGTTAGCCCTGTAAAGCAAACAACCCACACTGATTTCACTTTTAAATCAGTGACGTGTACGTCAAGTCCTTCAGCTTAGGCCCAATCCCAATTCTATGTTTGTACCCCTAATGAGCCCATCATGATAATGCCATTAATGCTCGTGTTTTCCCCACTTTAACGGATAGTCTGTCATTATAGCAGACTGATATAGGCTAGTCTGTGTATAATGCGCCCTGAAAACTAAGTGATGTTTTATAAATAAATTTCGGGAGGAGCATGAAATTGCGCAGAAATTTCAGTATCAAATACGTCATTGACAATTATTCTATTATCCAATCAGTTCTTGACCAAACCCCTTTATATACCAAAGCTGTCTTACCTGCAGCATCTTACGACTTTAGCATCCCTCCACCACCCCCGTCACCTCACCTCTTAAGCATTACAATCCCGGGGGGAGCGTTCTGGGGCCGGGCTCGAATCCCTATTCCTCTCTGTTTCCTGATAAGGGGAATAACTCGAGTTTGGGTGTCTTCCCCGAGCTCAGAGCCCTCTCCCCGGACAGCACGCCAAATACGCTTTATTCTGAAACTATTGCAAGTGTGAACTCGTGAACTAGAGTAAACAGCTGAAGTATATGATCCCGCAGTTCTCCTAATCTCTAGCATGTGCAATTTCGGATTAAACAATTTGTTAAAAAAAAATACAGCCTGTGTACAGGCATGATACTGGTATATGAGACATGTTATATTTGCACTGTGGCTAAAATGAACTGAAGTCTTTATTAAACTCTCTCTTAATCAGTTAATAAACATTATTCTAACATTACACTATCAGGCCTGTAGCCAGCTTATTGAAAGGGGCATCTATTTGTTTACTGAAAAAATGAACCTTTTTACAGTTATTTGTCTGATTTGTAATATTTAATTATGAGGTATAAATATTGAATATTTTTATTAGTGACATATTAAGAACTAATTTTTGCTGGATTATCTTGTCGGATGGTTATCATAACCACACTTTCTGATGTACCAAAAATATTTTCAACGATTTTGCCAAATAGCTCACCACACTAGTTGACTATTTTAAGTGTTTATTTACAACTGTGCATTTAAACTGTTAGTTTTATATCACTATATTATAAATAAATGACAAATTTGAATAAATATGTAAATATTCTTATTTTTTTAAATACAATTTTAATATCATCTATCATTTTTTTTTTTTTTTTTGAAATCTATTAAAACTAGTTTTAAATTAAACACTGAGGCCTACAGGCAAATAACAAACTGGCCAGCACATTCAGTGTTCCTCAGTCCGAATTTAGCCATTTGAATAATAAAATTAGCCATTTAAACTAAAAAAAGTCAAAAATAATAACAATCCAACTTTTGGTCTTTCAAACCATCAGAACCCCTCTTGGCTACGGGCCTGAAACGTAATAAATTGTATGAAGAGAGGATTAATTATTAATATATTTTAATAGCAGTTAAATAAATAATAGCAGCATATATATATATATATATATATATATATATATATATATATATATATATATATATATATATATATATATATACACACACACACACACACAAACACACACACACGTGTTTGATTCACCCGTCCCCACCAATGTCAAGTGCAAAACCTACGCCCTTGCCCCGACCCCTAACAGAGCCCCCACCCCTAACAGAGTGCCCTTACCCCTAACAGAAGAGGAAGGACTTCAAAATGTACCCCTAAGAAAAGGGACAGCGCTACAGCACCTGCACACATCACCATATGTCATAAGGCTCGTTTGAGGTGCGCCGCCCCTTGACTGCATTGTAGATGAGAGCAGGCATCTGCAGTAAGAGGAGGGCTCAAAAAATACATCAGAAGTCAGACACTTCCCGAATCTCGCTGTTAAAACCCAACAGTCAACTTTATCAAATGAAATGAGTGTAGTTAACTCAAAATTTACTGAAAGTTGTTTCGACTCATTTGAAAAGAGCTTTGAACTCAGTGTTGAAGGTAATGAGTTAATTAAATACCTCATTACTTCAACTTAAATGGAGTAAGTTCCCAGTACTCATTTGGATTAGTTTTTGAATTCAAATGGTTTGTTGCAATCGGTTTCATCAAACGGTTTGAGTTGCCTTAACTTTTGGGGTTTTACAGTGTAGCAACCGATTTGCCAAAAAAAGCAATTAGACTACAACAAATGTACTGTAATAAAACCATGCTTAATTTTAATAATGGAAAATCCAATGAAACGTTAAATAACCACAATTTTCTGGAAGCCCCATATGGAAAAGCTCGATGGCATATGGAAAACTCCACCGATTTACATAGGCGTGCTTTATGAACCAGCAATGTAAATGAAAATAGCCTGGGAGCAAAGGTCAGCTGGAAGAACAACCCTCGCAGGTGCGACTTTCTCAGTTAGCCTGGGTTTGGAAACAGATGGGATCATTCAGGTACGTCCAAATCCATTTGTTCTTCTCTCAAAAATAAAATCACCTCATTTTGGGATAAAAACTAATGTGGAAGATAAAGCTTAATCTATCTCCAACTGATGCTGTTTTTTATTAAACTGAGCCATTTTACATGTAGTCAACTAGTTCTAGAGCTTATGAAGATACTGTAGCCAGCAAATTCAACTCAGGCTGTAAATGTACATATTAGCGGCATCCGTAGTGTATATTAACTTATAACAATAATAAAAATAACATTAAACTGCAGTAATGATACTGTTAGTAAATATTAATTTATTGAGCAAATCAATCCCAGATAACAGCATGTAAGATAAACAGCAGATTACACGGACTGACACTGTTTGTTGTTATGATGCGGAAAATAAGTAGCTTAGGCTGTGAAAAATGATGTAAAATAAATGTAAATAAGGTATAGGCTTCAGTAAAACACCTGTTAAAGGGATGGTTCACCCAAATTGAATATTTACTCACTCTTTTTACACTGTATGTATGACAAAACTGTATGTATTACACTGTAATATGATAAAAAGACGTTACTTTATGTTACTTTAACTTATTTTAGTTATGTTAATCGGGTTTCAACTCATTTTTAAGTTATATTAAGTTTAAGATAATATTTTAGTCAGTTTGAGTGATGTAAGGTGAGATGACTAGAAAAGTTTGTTGGATTCAGCTAAAAATGTAAGGCAGTAAGACTTTTTTAACATTGCTTTGAACTAAATTGATATTTTTTTACAGCGTTCAAGCTCAAAACATTCATTTTATACCTTAATGAGCTTTATTTTTCTGTTGAACACAATAAACAATCTGACTTTAATAGTGGGAAAAATACTAATGATCCTAATGGATTCTGGCTATATATATATACAGTATATATATATATATATATATATATATATATATATATATATATATATATATATATATATATATATATATATATATATATATATATATATATATATATATATATATATATATATATATTTATTATTAAGCATCAAATATCACATGATAATTTGATGCTTAAAAATGTATTGTGTTTTTTAAATCAGTTATATGCATCAGAGTTTTATGTTGTATCTTATATTATTAAATTTATAATAACAATAATAAAGATTAACTGCAATATTTGAGTGTTTCTGATTGTGTGCATGAATCCATGCCTATAAACTTATTTATCTCAGCTAGTATAGGGGCCATGTGGGATGAACTTTGACTCATCTTGTCTCTCTTTACGCCCTGTGTTATTACAGTACAGTTTGTGCGAAACGTACAAAAGATACAAACAGATCTGTAGCCCTAATAATTTCGGCAGATTCAATTCATTGAATATTTAATAATTTATTAATTATTTTATTGAATATTTCAACCAATTATTAATTTATTAATTTTAAATATTGGGTATTTTACTTAATACTTATTGGGTTTTACAGTACTCTGTTAGTTTGAGTTCACTTCATTCATTGGGTTTCACTGTGCTCAGATTGCTTTATTTACTCAAATGGATTAAGTTCACAGTACTCATTAGGATTAGTTTTTTAACTTAAATGGTTTGTTGCAATCAGTTTTCTCAAAGTTTGAGATTGTGTTTTACAGATATATATATATATATATATATATATATATATATATATATATATATATATATATATATATATATATATATATATATATATATATAGTCAGAATTATCTGCCCCCCTGAATTATTAGCCCCCCATCTTTATTTTTTCTTTATTTTTTATTTTTAATTTCTGTTTAAGGGAGAGGTGTTTTTTTCCAACACAATTCTAAACATAATAGTTTTAATAACTCAATTCTAATAACTGATTTATGATGACAGTAAATAATATTTGACTAGATATTTTTCAAGACACTTCTATACAGCTTAAAGTGACATTTAAAGGCTTAACTAGGTTAATTAGGTTAACTAGGCAGGTTAGGGTAATTAGGCAAGTTAACAGTGATTTGTTCTGTTGACGTTCAGAAAAAAAAATATAGCTTAAAGTGGCTCTTTAATTATTTTGACCTTAAAATTGGTTTAAAAAATTTAAAACTGCTTCTTTTCTAGCCGAAATAAAACAAATAAGACTTTCTCCAGAAGAAAAAATATTATCAGACATACTGTGAACATTTCCTTGCTCTGTCAAAAAAAGAAAAAAAAAATCTAAGGGGGGCTAATAATTCTTACTTCAACTGTGTGTATGTATGTATATATATATATATATATATATATATATATATATATATATATATATATATATATATATATATATATATATATATATATATATATATATATATATATATATATAAAAACTGTACATAAAATATCCAAAAATACAGACTAAAGAAATATAATTACATATATATTTATATATATATAATTTGTATTATACAGTGCTCATCATATATGAGTACACCCTGCCAAATATATATTTTAAATTATTATTTTTAATAGAATGCTATACAATATTATATTTGTGCATATAAATTAGATTAGTCAGTACTGAAGCCAAATCTGGAACTAATAATTAGTACACCCAGTGGTCGAATTGTAAAAAAAAATTATAAAATTCAAGTGGGATGGTGCGGGGACGCGTTTGAACTGCTCAATTAGACATTTTGAAAATTGAGCGAAATTACGCAATGAACTGTATTGCGCTTGTGCGTGGCACCTTAGAGCAATACTGAGTTCTGATTGGCAAATTGTCGTTGTTTATGAGTCAAATTACCATAAATAGAGAATTGTAATATTTAATTAGCATGATAAGTTTTACATTACACATACTGTTGTTAATCTAAAGGGGAAGGTAATGGGGGGTGGTGGTTTTACAAGGGGGATGCCTTGTCATTTTTTTTTCTATGAGGGGGATGCCATCCCCCTGCACCCCCTCTCAATTCGAGCACAGAGATCGTCCGAATATATATAGTTGAAGTCAGAATTATTAGCCCCCCTTTGATTTTTTTTCTTTATATATTTCCCAAATGATGTTTAACAGAGCAAGGAAATTTTCACAGTATTTCTGATAATATTTTTTCTTCTGGAGAAAGTCTTTTTTGTTTTATTTCGGCTAGAATAAAAGCAGTTTTTAATTTTTTAAAAGCCATTTTAAGGTCATAATTATTAGCCCATTTAAGCCATTTTTTTTCTATAGTCTATAGATTTAACCATCATTATACAATAACTTGCCTAATTACCCTAACCTGCCTAGGTAACGTAATTAGCCTAGTTAGGCCTTTAAACTGTCTAGAAGTGTCTTGAAAAAATATCTAGTCAAATATTATGTAAGGTGTCGGATTAGGTGAGGTTTGAACCCGGGTCTCTTGGAAACAATGCTGGGGATTTTCCCTGCTGAGCAAACTCCTCTACAGATGTCACTTAGCTTCTCTATACAAACTGGAGAACACCAGGCAGTAATGGCTCAAAACTGAACACTGTAGCTTGTAACACACACACTTATATATGGCAAAACACTATGGAGAGAGATTAGACTCAATAATAATTCATGCAAAAGACACGATGTACACGTGCGTAGCCAAATTCACGTACGTAAAATATTTATTTATACTTAGAAAAACAATTCACATGCACAAAATAAAAATACATTTTCATAAAATACGTTTCACAAATGCAAAACACCATTTGCAAATATATAAGAGTGTACAAAAAGTTTTGAATGTTTAAAATTCACGAGTTCATCCTGAATGAGAATGTTCAAATCCTCTCTCATGTACGACTCACCCTGAATACCAGTGTGTGCATTTTTGAGACTTTCCTGTCAGTACACACCTCCAACGTGAGTCACTCGTGCCCTGTAGCCAATAAGATGCGAGCTTACTGTTCAACCAAACACAACTCCCTGAGAACGCGGGAATGACCGAAGCGCTTCACTGTGCGCACCATTTGCGCAGTCTAACTTAATTAACGGAGATGATCCTCTAAGAAGAAGAATACTCCTCTATTTAGCGGATCTTCTTAGAGGATCATCTCCGTTAATTAAGTTAGACTGCGCAAATGGTGCGCACAGTGAAGCGCTTCGGTCATTCCCGCGTTCTCAGGGAGTTGTGTTTGGTTGAACAGTAAGCTCGCATCTTATTGGCTACAGGGCACGAGTGACTCACGTTGGAGGTGTGTACTGACAGGAAAGTCTCAAAAATGCACACACTCGTATTCAGGGTGAGTCGTACATGAGAGAGGATTTGCACATTCTCATTCAGGATGAACTCGTGAATTTTAAACATTCAAAACTTTTTGTACACTCTTATATATTTGCAAATGGTGTTTTGCATTTGTGAAACGTATTTTATGAAAATGTATTTTTATTTTGTGCATGTGAATTGTTTTTGTAAGTATAAATAAATATTTTACGTACGTGAATTTGGCTACGCACGTGTACATCGTGTCTTTTGCGTGAATTATTATTGAGTCTAATCTCTCTCCATAAAACACAGGTGTTGCTAATCAAGCTTGAGTGGTGGCACACAGCTGATAGTGAGAAAGTGGAGAAATCATAGAAATTGCATCCTGTTGTGTGAGTAGACAGGAGCACCACCTTCTGGTTAGGAGGAGAAATACAGCTTAATGAATTCTTACATATTATTTACTGTCATCATCGCAAAGATAAAATAAATCAGTTATTAGAAATGATTTATTAAACTATTATGTTTAGAAATGTGTTGAGAAGATCTTCTCTCCATTAAACAGAAAATGGGGGAAAAAATTAACAGGGGGCGAATAATTCAGGGGGGGGCTAATAATTCTGACTTCAACTGTATATTAGAGAAAAATATTAAATAAAAAGTTTTAAAAGATGAAAAATCAAGAGAAACACAAAGTATATCAACATTAGTTGAAAATGCTTAATTTTATTCATTTATCACTCAGAGCACTGTAAAACCCAATAATTTAAGGCAGCTCAAACCGTTTGAGGAAACCGATTGCTACAAACCATTTAAGTTCAAAAACTAATCTATATGAGTAACATAAATTTATAAAAGAGCTATATGATTAATATAGGCTTCTTGGCATTGGTCGGGGACCCCTAATTCCCCGGGGCCCTAAGCGGCTGCTTACCTCGCTTATTGGTTAAATCCGCCCCTGTATATAAACAATTATAGTACTGTAAAGTATAGTGCTATAAACAGTATAGTACTGCATACATTTACACAGTATATTTTGTAAATATTAACTTTTATTTTGGATGGGACTACTTCTTTTAACGTACTATTTCACTGCTTCTGCTACTTATTGTAATAATGACCAGATGACTGTATAATATTGTCTTACTTTAAACATTGTTTGCATGTAAGAGTCATTTTAATACACCATTATATATACATTTTTATAATTAAGCTCATTTGACTTCAACATAATGTCTAATTCTTTTATGTCTTTCTGGATTAGAAAAATAATATATAGACGTTAAACTTTGTCCAGGCCAGTTTCATTAGTTTGCCTTTTTTAATGCGTCCGTTGAACCAAAATTCGAAAGCAATATCTGATTTTCATTCGTTTATTTTCTGTAATTTTTGATGAATTATATATTTGATTATATATATTTTGTTTATATATATATTATTTATTTAAAATAAATTATATATATTTTTAGTTTCAGGTTATTTCACTGACCACTGTGGGCTTTTCTTTCTTCAATGCGAGGGTACCATAAATTATGTCCACATCTGTGGTATCCAGCAACAGAATATTGTAAATAACAGTAAAGCTGAGTCTGAATTTGTGTCATCCATCTGAAGTGTGTTTTGAACAAACTTTTTTTCGTCAGGAGAGCAGAAGAGCAAAGATGCGGGTGTTAACGCACTACCGGGGTCATTATGTGACAGTTGTCATCTGTGTGATCATCCTTTGCATGCACCTGGTTTTTCAACCCCCCACCGATCCGTCGGAAAGACGCTGTGCATGCAAAGATTGTGTCAGAGAGCAAAGCCACAGTACCTGGTTTAATGAACTCTACGACCCCTCTATTCAACTACTGCTCACCCGGGGAAACTATGTGCTTAGTAAAGACGTCTACACGTACTGGAAGGTATCAAACTTAAGGTTATTTTTACATGAGCTGTGATGAATATATAAAAAAGAATTCTAGTGACTTGCTTGTACTGCAGTTTATAAAGGGTGGCATGTTTATATCGCTTTTTATGGTACATTTTCCTCACATTCTTTATTCTTCTTAGAATTCTTCTAGCATTTTTCAAGTTTATTGTGTATTAATATTATGTGGTGTACTATTAGCACACTTCCCAGTTCCATCCAGGTTGATAGAAGCAGCATTTAGATGTGAACTTTCCTCTTAAAACCAAGATAATCAAAAAAATCATTAAAAATAAATAAATAAATAAATAATAGTGTGAAAACAGCAGAAACGCATTTGAAAATAGCAAGTAAAATACAGTTGAAGTCGGAATTCTTCGCCCCCCTGTTTATTTTTTCCTCAATTTCTGTTTAACGGAGAGATTTTTTTTCAACACATTTCTAAACGTAATAGTTTTAATAACTCATTTCTAATAACTGATTTATTTTATCTTTGTCATGATGACAGTAAATAATATTTGACTAGATATTTTTAAGACACTTGTGTACATCTTAAAGTGACATGTTATCAGCAAGTTATGGCCCGTTTCCACTGAGGGTACGGTACGGTTCGCTTTGGTTTGGTACGCTTTTATGGCCGTTTCCACTGTCAAAAAGCGTACCGAACCGAACCGTACCGTACCACTTTTTCGGCACCCTTTCGAAAGGGTACCAAACATGAGAAAGGGTACCAAAAGGCGGAGCTAGACGCGCAGCTGAACGCTATTGGTTTACAGAGAGGCGTCATTCGCTTACGCAACAAGCCAGAATGAAAACAAAAAACCCGCCATGTTTGAAATACACAGCCGAGAGATTATAGCGGAATTATTTATACATATAATAACGAGCCATGGTTGATCTGGGCTCAAACAAACCTTGTCGTCGTCTGGAAGAACAACCACAAAGCCAAGAAAAAGAG
Organism: Danio aesculapii; assembly: GCF_903798145.1. Taxonomy (NCBI): domain Eukaryota; kingdom Metazoa; phylum Chordata; class Actinopteri; order Cypriniformes; family Danionidae; genus Danio; species Danio aesculapii. The sequence goes on from NC_079453.1 coordinate 6,009,296, forward strand.
CAGATTTACCCTGTGCCCCATAGTTTTTTACGAGGCAGTCTGAGGCGCGAGCGGTTTCGCTTTCTTGCTAGCGCTCGCGCGCGTCTAACATCATATCTGAAATAACAAACTTCTTGAGCTGATAATAATAACCTGCGCTTGATTATTGACGTGCTTTTAAAACCCGATCCTGTCAGACACTAAAGAACGCGAGAGTGAAGCGCGAAGAAACAAAAGAGAAGCCGGAAAAAAGGAGCACATTATTTTTTTCAGCAAACGCGAACAAAATGCCATGATTAACTAACTTATTATCTTCACATTTCGGACTAATATGAACGGGAATGACGGAATTACTCTCTAACAGAGGCTACATGTGCTGCTGAAGATTACAGACACAGATAAGAGGTTTTCACTGACTAGGCTATAATTTGTGTTGATTTTAAACCTAAATACGGGCGAAATGTCTGCTATATGTAGTTCTTCTGTAGTTGGTAACATATCGGAGACTGTAAGGGGCTGTATGTGTTTATATATGTTCATTTATTTAGTTATTTAATATAATTACAGACGTTACAGTAGGCTGTTCCGCACTGTCATTGATCTGCAGTTATAATCAACTCATGTTCATTGAAAAGTTAGTAATAAACATTTCTACACAAGTATTTATGTGTGTAAAGCATCTGTTTTGTGAGAAGTGCTTCTCATATGATATGTAAGTGACCCGTACAGCTTAATTGTAGACATTTCCTCGAGCGAGAATGACATCGACTGAAACTTTCTGTCATACACCACGCCCACCAAAAGGGTACCCTTGTTAGTGGAAACGCAAGCCTGATAAAGGTGACCCGTACCAAACCGAACCGTACCGTACCGTACCAGTCAGTGGAAACGAGCCATTATTGTATAATGATGGTTTGTTCTGTAGGCTATCAAAAAAATAATAGCTTAAAGGGCCTAATAATTTTGACTGTGGAATTTTCCTTGCTCTGTTAAACATCATTTGGGAAATATTTAAAAAAGAAAAAAAAATTCAAAGGGGGGCTAATATTTATGACTTCAACTGTATGTTCGCTTTGTGTAACGAATGTGGTAGATTATCATTCATCCGTCCACCAGAGGGAGCTCTATCCCGAATATTGACTGGGTACTTCCTTGGTGGTACTTCCTGGTAGCCACCATATATAAGCACACTGTTTACGTCTGTTCTTTGCAAAGTATTGCCAGTTCCACTGCCTTACCAAGCGGTTTCCTACTGTTGTGTTTGCCATTGTGTTATGACCTTTTTGCCTGCCTTTTGATTACTGCTTTTTGGATTTTGGACTCTGCCTTCTTTGCTTTTTTCGGACTGCCTCTTTGTTTGCTTGACTTAGCCTGGTTAGGATTACGATTCTGCCTTTGTTTGATGTTCGCTGTTTATTTAATAAACCTCTAGCGTTTGGATTCAATCAGCCTCCATGTCTTCACCTACGGCTCCCTCACACTTTGCAATTTGCACTGCAGTCAATTACATTTATTTATATAATACTTTTTATATATGCAAGTTGTTATAAATCTATCATAAACATGACTGTCATGAAGCCATTATAAGTGTGTCATGAATATATTTCTGATCACTTGTTTTTCAGTGGAACAAAATGAATTTGTCATAAAAATTGTCAAATCATGATAGTTTTAATAACTCGTTTCATTTCACTATGATTACAGCACATAATATTTGACTAGATATATTTCAAGATAGTATGAAGCTTAAAGTGACATTTAAAGGCTTAACTAGTGTTAGAATTATTGTCTTAAATTCAATACATGTTCAATCAAAAAAATCAGGAGAGCAATTTCAATACCAAAAATATTAGTAATTTATTAGATACAAGTGAATAACTCAATTTACACCGCTCTGGGTCGGCAAGTTTAAACCCAATCCATTACACAACACAAACTATTACACTATTCCTGAGACCCCAATATTTAAATCCAGACACAAACAACTGATGTTACAGAGAGGAGATTGGTTAAGTCCATCGCTTTTCAACCATCCTGCACATATCTGGCATTTGTGCCACAGACTTCCTGCAAACATCCTGCATAGATGAACTTTAATAACATAAGTATCTAACATAAGCTCTGTTGAGACAGCTCACAACTACATATATGATATCAGCGGAAAGATTTGGTCCTTAGCTGTCCCTGTTGCACTGGAAACCCACTCAGGAAGTAAATGTTATTCTCAGGCCCCAGTGGTGGAAAGAGTAGATCATACTCAAGTAAAAGTACCATTACTTGCTCAAAAATGTAGTGCAAGTACACTCTCAGAAATAAAGGTACAAGAGCTGTCCCTGGGGTGGTACCTTTTTGAAGGGTACATGTATTTAAAGGGTCCTCATAATTACCACAAGGGTACATAATAGTACATTTATTTATATAATACTTTTATATATGCAAGTTGTCATAAATCTATCATAAAAATGACTGTCATGAAGCCATTATAAGCGTGTCAGGAATTTATTTCTGATCACTTTTTTTTTCAGTGGAACAAAAAGAATTTGTCATAAAAATCGTCAAATCAATTCAAAAAGAGCATTTGTAATATTTAATGACAAATTCAATTTGCACCACTGTAGTTAGTCAAGAAAAACATCTATGGCATCGTTGTAAAATTCACGACAAAATTATGATGGCCTCTTGACAATCATGTTTATGCCAGATTTATGAGAAGTTACATTGTCTTGATAATGTCAAGCTGTATTAATAAAGACATCTCAAACAATAGCTATGATTCCATCCAAAAATGCGAATGAACTTTATGCGCAAAACTGGATTATTGCATAAAAGACGTGCGAATAAAGCAGCGTTTCCATCCAACGAGTCAAATCGAATAAAATCGTCACTTCCTGATCACCTGGCGCCAAATATCAACAGTAAAACCTGAATTTGCTGCAGTAGGAGAAGCTGCGTCAATCTTTTCTTCATATAATAAATGACATGCGCCTCAGAAGACAATCATGACAAGCTGTGAATGCGCGGTGGCGTTTGAAGGTGTCAGAGCACGGACGCTCTTGATTCTGAAGGTCATTAATAATATAATAACGTTAAAGGGCACCTATGGTAAAAAATCTATATTTCAAGCTGTTTGGACAGACATATGTGCATGTATGGTGTATAGACTGTCATATTGGGGTGATATAAACACACCCAGTGCTTTTTTTTTCAATTTAACAACATAAAAAACGGTGGACCAAATGGAGCGGTTTTCAAATCGACCGCAACTTTACGTAGGAGAGCGGTCGCCCCGCCCACCAATATTGATTGACAGGCGCGTCATCATATCCTCAGTTTGTTGATTCACGTCCACCATTTTCAGCGTGAGTCGAAGCGATATCACTAAAGGAACACCCTTGCTCTATTTTTAGATACAAGGCTCATTGGGCTCAACACAAGATCAATATTCTCCACATTATCGCTCTAATCGGAATTATTGGTTGTATCTTTAGGTAGGTTTGCAAACATGTGTACTTCTCATCGAGTCTACCTTATACTTCAGCCGTTTGCATTTCTCGCGATCCCAGAAGCTCCCTGTGATCTTAACTAGCATGCGTTTTAGAATTCTAAACATAGGTTTCTATCAGGGTACACTCAAGTCGACGGCTGGGCGCCGCAGACCGTTGCAGAAACCTATGTTTAGAATTCAAAAATGCGTGGCACGACGATTCGGGACACTTTATGTTTCTGCCGCGCCACAGGAAGTGTCTGGTGTGCCATGTCGCGGCTTTGAGCGGCGCATCCGGTGCCTCAGTCAAAGTTAATTCAGTGTGCGTGGTTATTAATTTCTGTGTACAAGCTTGGCACTTGAAACTAGCACACAGTTGGCTGTAAAACTGTACAAAGACACAAATGATTTTGTACTCTCTGCTTGGTCTGTGTCCGAGTCGTACATGTAAGACTAAATGGTGATCCTCTCTCTCCTTCTCCTTCTCTGAGTCTGCCTGTCAGACTCTGTTGCAAACGCAGAGCGGGTGAGCTCATAGCCCCGCCCCCTTGTTACATTGGGCGGGAAGCCGAAACTAATTTACATGTAAAGCAACACACCCATAAATCAGCGAACTGTGGACACGCCCCCAACATGACACTTTTTATCACATTATAATAAAAAAATCTGAATTGTGTTTTAAACTGAACCTAAACTGGCACACTCAGAAGAACCATAATATTAATATTAAATCATAAAAAAGAGGTAAACTACGTGCCCGTTAATACTTAAACGGAAAGGCGTTTAGAATAAATAAAACAATATTTCAGGTGTTTTACAGTTTGCTCAGCTTGCTGGTTTGTCCATTTACACACATATTTATCATCACATGATCTCTTATCATAAAATCACATGACCTTTTTTAATGCGCATACTGAAATTTGTGCAGTAAAAGTGTCTTTCCATCATAGTTCATGCGCATCTTTTCTTATCGAATAAAGAGTTTATCCTATCCTCAAAATTTATGCGCATCAACCGCTTTTTTGCACATAAAAATAAAATTAAAAATAGGTGGATGGAAACATAGCTAGTGTCACCTTTACATTTAAAGTGACATAACATAGCGAATGACACTTAATGACAGTTGTCTTGAGTACGCATAAAATCTTCATATTCAAGACATACGTCATGTCAAACTTATAAATGTTTCATGACAATCTTTTGAACAGCGCTTCAAGTAAAGTGTATTTTTTTGCGAAGCTCACTGAAAGCTCTTCATTCAAGTCTCTTTTGCATGACTTCGCAGGGCCTTCAGAAAAGTAAGAAGGACAGCGACTACAGAGCAGTGGTGGAAAAGATGTTTTCTCTCTTCCCCGATAAAACACGATACACAGACGCAAGTCCAGACCGCTGCAGGACTTGTGCTATAATCGGAAACTCAGGCAACCTTAAAGGATCCTGTTATGGACGCCTCATAGATGCTCATAACTTTGTCATCAGGTAAAGAATGACATGAATAACTCCTCAATTCTTGGTTTCCAAGACATGATTAAAAACATTTGGTTTGGTCTCATTATGGGCTTGTTTACTTCTGGTCGCTTCACGTGTTTTCTCCAATCAGATAGCTATTTGATTCGTGAAAATGGTTTTATTTACATTTGGCCACATAAATGTGTCTCTACATTCAGTGGTGTAAAGTAACAAATTACAAATCCTCAAATTAATGTAATTGAGTATTTTTTTTCTCAGAAATTGTAGTTTACTAAGTAGCTGAGTACTCTAAGCCCCTTGATTACATTTTTAGCGCTGTATTTGTACTTTTACTCCACTACTTTATTTTGTCCTGTCTATGGGGATTAGAAAAATAAGTGTTGTGATTCCTGTCCAATCAAATCGCACGTAGAAGGTAAATCACATCGTAATGAACTACCTCAAGACATGGCGATTTATAATTGCAGCAGACTGTTTGGAAACATTAAAACTGTCTTGAGATTCCCAAAATCTTTACACGCTTGGACCCAGAGACTGTTTAGATGCATATCACTGATGAGAAGATGACGGATGTTTACTGTATGATGACCGAAATGGCCTTAAACACCCAGTAGGTATAGGACGTCAACATGATGTCAGATTGACGTTGTACCTCAACATCATGGGGATGTTCGGGTTGACATCAGAAACCAACATCAGTATGATGTCAATGTCCAACATCCAACCTAAAATCATTCAAATATCAATGTCTAATAATGTTACAGCTATGACGTCTATCAGATGTTGGATTTTAGTTGCCATACCTGACAAATAAATGTCAGTATTTGATGACAATATGTTGGTTTAAGATGTTGGGTCGATGTTGGATTTTGCTCACTTTCTAACACAACCTAAAATCAATCAAATATCAACGTCTAATTACGTTACAGCTATGACGTTTATCAGATATTGGATTTTGGTTGCCATGTCTGACAAATAAATGTAAGTATTGGACGTCATTATGACGTTGGTTTAAGATGTTGGGTCGATGTTGGATTTTGGTCAGTTTCCAACACAACCTAAAATCAAAGCTACTTAGTAAATTAAGCTACTTAGTAAATTAAATTTCTACTTAATAGATTAACTTGGTAAAAGCTACTTAGTAAATTAAAATTCCTGAAAAAAAAAACAACTCAGTTACAGTAATTTGAGTATTTGTAATTTGCTACTTTACACCACTGTCAGGCACTGAGGCCTCTGCACTTTCCACCTTAGTTCTTTAAAGCATTAGTTTGTGTTAAAAGCATATAACACTCAAAGAAGAAGTTTGGTTAATAAATGACAGCTATATTTATTTAATAAAAAGTCAAAAATAATAAAAAACAATTTCCTTTTTTTCCCTGACACTATGTTAATTAGGCAAGTTAGGGTAATTAGACAAGTCATTGTATAACGATGCTTGTTCTGTAGACCATTGAAAGAATATAGCTTAAAGGGGCTAATAGTATTGACCTTAAAATGATTTTTTTTTAATTAAAAACTGCTTTTATTCTAGCCGAAATAAAACATAAGACTTTCTCCAGAAGAAAAAATATTATAGGAAATACTGTGTGAAATTTCTTGCTCTGTTAAACATCATTTGGGAAAGATTTAAAAAAAGAAAACCTAAATTCACCTTGACATCAACTGTATATGCTCTCGTCTTTCACATGCTTCTTGACCCAGTCGTGCTTTTTCAAGTTAGGATAAATATGGGCCCAACAAAAGGCTATGAGGACGATGTGGGGTCTAAGACCACTCACCGGTTTATCTATCCCGAGAGCGCTGTGGATTTAGACAATTCCACCTACCTGGTGCTTTCCCCATTCAAAGTCCTGGACATGGAGTGGCTCATCAGTTCCTTCACCACGAAGAACATCACACGGTGAGAACTAATGATTGAGAATGTTTACATGGACACCAATACTCTGATTTAAGACCATACTCTAATTAAGAGTCTACTATGTAAACAGCAATTTGATTAGCTTAATCCAGCTAAAGTCATAATCAACATAATCAAAAAATAATCAAACAGAATTGGAATTAAGACATGTGGAGTTTAGTGGCATCATTAAAGTGCAGTATGGACATTTAAACATCTCAGTTGAACTACTAATGTTTTGTAGGTAACCTACTGCACAGCTCTTTTGAGTTGATTTAACTTTTAACCCAAGTACTGTAGTTCACTCCATTCAAGTTGAGTCAACTCAACATTCATTCATTTATTCATTTTCTTATTGGCTTAGTCCCTTTATTAATCTGAGGTCGCCACAGCGGAATGAACCGCCAACTTATCCAGCACATGTTTTTTGCAGCGGATGCCCTTCCAGCTGCAACCCAACACTGGGAAAGTCGACTCAACAACAACAACAACAACAAAAAAAATCTGTGCCACAATTTGCCGTACAATTTTGAGTCAATGTTTTTTGGTTTTTTTTTTACAGTATCAACAACACAATCTCACGGCAATTCGTAACTTTTTGATTTAGTGGCTAATTCGTACGAACTAATTCGTACAATTTAGTACGATTTGCTCATCCCCCAATGACGGTTGGGTTTAGGGGTGGGGTTAGGTGCCACGCCTCCTTTTTAAAATTGTACAATTTCATACGACTGAACTCGTACGAATTCCTACGAATTAGCCACTAAACTGTCAAAACGTAAAATACTTACATTTTCTCGTGAGATCAGGCTGGTATCAAAGGTTGTTCCAGAATAACAAAAGACGCCCAACAAAATTCTTGATGTCTTAATCATGTGACATCTTACATTTCCTTGTATTCTAATTTCTCCTCTTCTTGTCTTTAACAGAACTTACAAAAAAGTACGGGCGAGCATAAATGCCAACAGACATAAGGTGAGTGACTGAGTTTGACACGCTGATACGAGGCTCAAATCATCTTTTATGCGACACATCAGTTGTATGCAAGACTTGACATTAACATTTTTGATCATCAGCCACTGTGGCTAGAAGATTTCCAACATTACTAGCCACTCTGTATTTTCACTAGCCACAATTTTGTTGTTGGGAAAATATATTTTATATGCATAAATTCGACTGATATGCTAAAATTACTTGATTTAGATGTTATGTCCACATGCCTCCTCGTTCATTTCACTTTTTTGTGTGTGTTGTGTATAAGCAAATGGGTTGTGTCACATTGCAAATAATTTTTTACTTGACATGACTTTTCAGGGCCAAATTTACCAAATTGATCTCTGATCACACCAAAAATAAATAATTATTTCTTAGCCACAAATTTTAAATGTGTCAAAACAAGCTAAATATAGCTGTATACATGCTCTTTTTAATTCAACAAAACTTTTCTTTAAAAAAATATTGACATTTTAGAAAGAATTATTGTCATGTATCTAAAATATGCACAGTAGTTTGGCCTGGCTAAAGGTCCCAGATCACCAGTTAACTACACATAAACATAAATGGGGAGTTAATCTCATATTATAGCAATGTTATTGTAAAAAAAGATAAACTATTATAACAAAAATAACTGTAAGCAAAAGAAAGCAGGTATAAAAAAAACATACCGTGAGTGATAATAAAAGGATGATCACACGCACACGGTTAATGTTAGGCCTGTTAATAATCTGTTCAAAGAATAATTCAAAGGAAAGCAGTGACCGCTGCTACTTACAAAATAAGCTGCTTACTTATATATTTTTTAAATCTTGAGCTCTTGAAAGCAGCAGGACTGTGGGTGCACAGAGGTTTGTGGGTGCACAGAGGGTGTATTTGTAAGTAATTTGTTTTCCTCCTGTAGAAAAACATCACAAGAACATTGTTTAGTGGCTCAGTTGTTTTTAAAAGTCTAAACACTTTATCGATATAGCGTACAGCCAAGCACATGTGATCAGAACACCAACGAGTCGCAGGGAATGACGTATTAAGCGTTTCTCCCAAAGAAAAGCCCGTCTAAGCAAAATGCTAGCAAGCGCCTCTTTTCCCTTGTTTGGTGACCACCGGTTAGCGTGATGACGTGTGCATAAAATGGCAACAGATAGCCACGCCCAATTGTTGCTTCATTTGCACTCTTCAGCAACCTATGGGTGACATCACGGATACTATACGTCCATATCTTTTACAGTCTATGGTCCCAATACAAATCGATTAAGTTAATTTTATCGCTTTTGCTAATTTAGCCATACACCATATAAATTGTTTGCAACTTAGCTTAAAAAATTTGAGTAAATCCAGAATCATTTTTTTTATCTGTGCAGAGTGTCAAAACAACATCCTAACAGTACAATGAGGGCTTACGAAGTTAAACGATGGGTTTGTGTAAGCCATTTACAACATGCAAATACATAATTAATTTCTATAGTTTTTTTATATTTATCTTTAATATACCTTAATTTTGGCAGTTCATTCTGTGTGGCGTCCCCTGATGAATAAAGGGACTAAGCCAAAAAGAAAATGATTGATTGAGTGAATAAATGAATGAATGAATGAATGAATGAATGAATGAATGAATGAATGAATGAATGATTGAATGAATAATTGAATGAATGAATGAATGAATGAATGAATGAATGAATGGATTAAATGAATGAATGAATGAATGAATGAATGAATGAATGAATGATTGAATGAATGATTGAATGAATGAATGACTCAATTTTTGAAAGGACAACAGGACATGCACATCCTCTCGTTGCACTAAACATCACCAATTAGAATTAGAATTCAAATCTTGAATAGCCTGAGAGTTAATTAATTAGCAGCACATCTATCCATAAAAGGAGTTCAGATTAGTTTAGAGAAATTGCTATAATTCTGTAAAATGTGAAAGAACAGTTTAATGCTCCTAAAAGTCTGTGATTAACATGTATTATTCCCATAGGTGATGATTTTGCATCCTGCTTTCATCAAGTATGTCCATGAGATATGGTTGGTGAAACATGGCAAATATCCGTCCACAGGCTTTCTTGCCATTATATTTGCCCTGCACATCTGTGACCAGGTGAATCACACTTTTACTATTGTTACATTACTACGTCTCTCAGAAATACTTGATTCTGATTGATCAGTCAGGACATTCCAAGAAATGTTATTCCCAGATAACAACCACTGAAATAAATAACACGAGTTAATTTGAGTACTTTGAATCACCGTCTGTGAATACGTTCACATCCATATTTATACACTTGTCTGACCCTGCTGTTTTTGACTCATCTTGTGACTGACATTCCAAGGTACGTTATTTCAAGATAACAACCGCTAAATACCACAGGCTTATTGGGGAACTTCGAATCGCCTAGACCGTCAAGGAACACGTTAAAATCCATACATTTATATACATATTATTATGTATCTAGTTGTCTGTTTTTGACTGTTTGGTGCCATCTTGTGACTGAATAATACATAGGTTAGTGTATGCTCCATTCAGCCATTTTAGTTTTTTACAGCTTTGTGTTTAATTAAATTATAAACGATTACAGCTCAGAACTGTTTCCTGTCTAATTTAAAATGTTGTGGTAGCCATAATAAGTGGAATAAAGTACATCTAGATTTTTTAGTACAAAAAAAAAATAACAACACTATTATGTAGCAATAACCATCTGGATGTACTTTATTCCTTACTTATCATGCATCTGCCTGGAGTACTCGATTCTGATTGGTCAATCGTGACATTCCAAGATATGTTATTTCGAGATAACTACTAAATAACACAAGCTCATCTGGGAATTTTTCACCTTAACCATTAGTGAATATGTTAAAATAGATATATGAGCATTATCACACTCGTAGCAGTGCAATATGGCTATAAATCGGCACTGGTGGGAGGCCTTAGGGTCCCACCTGTGATGATATACAGCCATACACACTGCTACGAGTGTGATATTGTGTTTATACAACAATTTAACGACATAATCATGTATTTAAAAAAAGAAAGACTTTAAGAGTGCTTTCACACCTAGACCTTTGTTTTGGAACCTCTCTCGTTTGCCCAGTTAGCGCAGTTCGTTATTTGCTGGATTTGGCATATGTGAATCCAGCAATCGCTCTCGGATCTGCGCTAAAACAATCGCTCCTAGATCGCTTGAATGAGGTGGTCTCGATTGAAACGAACTCTGGAGCGGATCGATTGTAGTGAGAAAGCAATACGATCTGAGCCCGGTTATATCACAGTGTTTTATGGATATGTAAAAGGTATACGGCTATATGAAGAGAGAATTATGAGTAGGGTGGGAGGTCATTCCAGACATCCCAAGTCTCCCGTAAGTTTCGGGAGTCTCCCGCAAACGCACAAAGATTACCAGATGCCTGCAAACGAGTGATAATCTCCCGGAAATCGCACGTCTCCTTCCTGGTCCTCAAATACGTCGCGCACCCTTCTCACCCCTCCCCACCGCATCCGTCTTCGCTCTTCAGACACGTCGCGCGTACCTTGTCAAACACCACCAAACCACCACCCCCCTGACAGCTGAGTGGGACTCTGCAAAATAAACCGTGAAACTGACCAATGTGAGGAGAGTTTACTCACACATGACTTGTTTTAGCTCTTTCGGTCTGTTTAGAAACTTTGCCGTATGAAAGCGAACCGCTCCAAGAACAACGAGCAACAATGTAACAATTTTAATCCCTGTTTCGGAACAACTGAATCGATTCACAGGTGTGAAAGCACCCTAAAAAACTTTTTGTATAAGGAACTACTTTCTTCCGCAGCTGACGTCAGAACAGGAGAAACAGATACTAATTCACCAACATTAATTTAGAGTTAGTATTTGAATGATTCTCTTGAGATGAGAAAACATGAAATGTCATCAGTCTAGAGACATTTCCCATTATTTCTCTGTTGTAATTGAGATATTACAATAACTAACCCCGAAAAAGCCAAAGCAAACACTACCAGACTATGGTATAAATACAGCAATACAACATACAAAAGAAAGAGATCGACTTAGAATGTCACTTACAATGTAATTACACTTAAGAGTTTTTCTCCTCTAAAGGCTTATTATGCAGTCTCTGTTGCTATCTTGTTGATGGACAACGTCAACAGTCTTTACTCAGTATGACAGGCTGATGGATGCCGATGCGCTGTATCTCAGAAATCATAAATATTTAAAATAGGCTCTATCCTTATAAATAAACTGCACAGTTGCAATCTAAACAACTACATTCTCGCTTTTAAAAAAGCCTCAAAAGTACATTATGTTGTCCAACAGCTGCACTATTTGTCAAACTTTAGTGAGTTTATTGATCTGCTGTCACTTTATGTAGGCGGAGTAATACAGAAGGGTGAAGAGGCTATATGAGCGCTGTTATTGCAGAATATCGCACCGCTATCAGCCAATCAGATTCGAAAACCAGACAAAACTGTCATATAACTACATATACATCCACATTCATATTTATATTTATTTGTTTGTCTGATTTATGAAGTTTTTGGCTGTTTGGCACGGTCTTGTGAACAAATACTACATCTATGCTCCATTCAACCAGTTTCATTTCTATTAGCTTCGTGAATTTCTTTTTTTACTGTTTGGTGTCATCTTGCGAGTGAATAATGCACAGGTTAGTGTATACTCCATCAGCTGTTTTCATTTCTGTGAGCTTTGTGCTTAATTAAAGAATTAATAAACTATTACAAATGTTTTGTATGTCAAATATTTATATTTGGTCACAAGTACCCATGTAATAGGTGAAACAAAGCACATGAAGGGCTGCCAAAAAGTCTGTTGGGCTTTAATCCTAGATAACCTCCTGGATGTACACTCAAAAAGCTTTTGTGCATGTTCAAACAACTCATTTAAAATGAGCCAAAACAACACAATTCTTGAGTTTTTTGTGGGGACAACTTAATTGTTTTATGCTCAATCCACTTCAATTTGTTAATTTTATCAATTTGATAAAACATTATGTGGAACCCTGCATTTTTTTGCAGTGTACTTTATTGTACAGATGTTTTAGCGCTTCTCTTGTGTGCAGGTGTCTACGTTTGGGTTTGGTGCTGATCAATATGGAAACTGGTACCACTACTTTGAGAAGACTTCAAGTAAAGTCCGCACAGGCGCTCACAGTGGCAGCTTCGAGTTCGACACCATGATGCAGTTGTACTTGGAAAGCAAAATCCAGGTGTTCAGAGGGAGATAATGGGATATTGAGATTTGCCACAATGTTAAACCCAAACACTGCGTCACTATGAATGCACTTTACAATACCTCACTGTCTTACTAAATACTGCTGCATGTATTACTGTTAAACACTGATTATTGAATCATAAATACTCTCCTAGTGTGTACTTAAATATAAACATTTTGTTCATAGCTCACCCATTAATGTATTTTTTTTTCAATTTACTCACCCTCAGGCCATCCAATGTGATTTTTTTATTCAGCAGAACATTAAATAAGATTTTAGCTGAAAATGTTGTCTGTGATTCTTAAAATGGACGTCCATGGCTACCTTGAAATCCAAATTAATAACAAAAACACATTAATGATTACCTATAGCTCCTGATGATACATTGAGGTGTTAAGAGGCAAAATCTGAGCAACAAACTAAACATTGTTAACATTCGTTCTATAAAAGTAATCTAATATAAAGCTCATAATGAGATCAGCACTTTACAGTATTGTACCTTTTGAATAACACTACAAAAACAAACTGACATTCACCCACATAGCAAGTGTTGTTTTCTGTGAGGTTTATAATTAAAAAAAAAAATATATATATATATATATATATATATATATATATATATATATATATATATATATATATATATATATATATATATATATATATATATATATATATATATATATATATATTAATTCAAGTGGATATGTAGGGGAAACAGCATGAACAGCATCTACATTGTAAAAAATATACAATCAATTAGTCAAGAGAATGTTTTTAAGTAATTGTAATTAATTAAGCTTAACATGTTCTAATTTAATTTTACACAAAAAAAATTACAAGTTACGCAAGCTGTTTTAAGTCAGTTTAATATAAGTTCAAATGATTCAGAAGTTTATTATTATTCAGCTTAAAAATTGAAGGCAACCAGATTTTTTTTTTTTACAGTGTAGAAGACAATGTAAAATCATCATGCTGATTGACGCCATACATGCCACAGCCATATCACCCTGCAGCCCAAGAAAACCTCGGTACAGTAAAGCGGACACCATACTATCAGTGAGCACCGTCTTTCGGATGAGACGTCCAAGGTCCTGACTCTCTGTGGTCATTAAAAATCCCATTTTACTTCTCGTAAAGAGTAAGCTCAGTGTCCTGGCCAAATTCCCTCTATTGTCCCTTACACATCATGGCCTCCCAATGATCCCCATCCACCAAATTGGCTCTATCACTGTCTCTCCACTCCATCAATAGCTGGTGTGTGCTGAGCGCACTGGCACCATAGTCCTGTGGCTGCTGTCACATCATCCAAGGACGCTGCACACTGGTGGTGGTGTGAAGAGACCCCCCCCCCCCTCCCCTCATGATTGTGAAGTGCTTTGGGTGTATGACCATACACAATAATACTACATAATAATAATACATACAAAAAAATACACATTACGTTACATTACAAATGTTCATATCAATTATGATACATTTAGGATTACAGATAATCAGTCTGTTTGTGCGGACAGATATAAAAGACAAAATTTAAACAGCAACAGAACAGGAAATATTAGATTACAGTCACTCAAGTACTGTTACAGTGCGTTTTTATGGTGATAGATTTTTTTTTTTTTTTTTTAAACAAAAGCGGGGAAAACTCTCTTCATAAATAATACATATGTAGGTGCAGACATGGCCTTTGTTCACAAAGAAACTACACTGTAAAACCTAACCGTGAAAATCACTTAGTGAATTAAGTTAGTTTAACTTATTTTTTTATATAGGTACTTGGATGTAACAGGAAAAAAAAAGTTATGGCAACTCAAACTGATTATATTAAGAAGAACTCAAACAGAACAAGTTATGAGTGAATCAAATCTGTTTTATGTGTTAATATACAAATATCTTAATATATCAAAACTATTAGAGTATAGTTGTTTGGACTTAATTTCTTTTATTAACTGAACTTAAAATGTTTAAGCTACTAATACTGTAAATGGTTAATGATATCAAACAAATAATATAGTTGAAGTCAGAATTATTAACCCTCTTAGAATTTTTCTTTTTTCTTTTTTAAACATTTCCCAAATGATTTTTAACAGAGCAAGGAAATTTCCACAGTATGTCTGATAATATTTTTTCATCTGGAGAAAGTCTTATTTGTATTATTTCGGCTTGAATAAAATCAGTTTTTAATAAATAATATCTAGTAAAATATTATTTACTGTCATCATGGCAAAGATAAAATAAATCAGTTATTAGAGATGAGTTATTAAAACTATTATGTTTAGAAATGTGTTGAAAAGATCTCTGTTAAACAAAAATTGGGGAAAAAAATAAACAGGGGGGCTAATAATAACTGTGACTTCAACTTTATATGTAATGTATGTGAATCTTTGTTTACAGTACTCAAAACCTTTGCTTTTAAAACTTTAATGCTTTGCCTCTATCGGTTTCCTTAGTTTAAATTAATTAGTTAAATTAGAGTTTTGCAGTGTAGTTAATTTTGGTTCATGACACACAGGTTAGATTTACTCTTCATAATGAGACTCAAGGCAAATATTTAAAAATCAAACAAATGTGTGACAACGCATTTATAAAAGAGCATTTAAGGTGAGTGTGTCGAATTAGAGAATGTGTGACTTCATATACGCATTGCTTTTATTATTATTGATCACCACACTACTGTACTGCCAATAGGCTTGGGTTTATACTAAATTCTGCCTTTTGTAATGTATTAAAGGACAATGACAAATGTTTGATTGGTTTCACTACATTGTCAAATGTTCCAGTTACAGCAACACCTGGATTACTGAACAGACACAATAATTACAATACAATAATAATTATTAACATTTATTTTAACGTAAATTGACAAACTTTAAACATTTAAACTTGATCAACGTCATTCAATCACAGCATATCCAGGTTCAGGTTACATATACACTGAAAGAAATGATTTGATGGATTTATTTTTAAAGGTGAGTGGCTGTAAACAATTTACATGGACTAAATTTAACTTAATTTGTTTAATTTGTTTGTTTAAATTCAGCTTATTTAAGTTACAATTTGCAATGAACCATTTTCTTACAGTGTATGGAGTCTGAATTGATAGTTATGCCTGAGGACATCCTTTATGTAGCTATCATGTTCTTTTGATTTGCATTTTATCAATCCCAGCCATTTGTTTCTTGTAAAGGACAAAAGTACATAAATATACTAGTATTACTCCAGTGTAAATAAATACAACACAAATACAATAAATAAATCATGTGAGAGCACATCATTTTGCATATTTAGATACTGCGATTTAATGTAACAGCAGCTCTAAATCCACAACTTTACAGAACTGTTTTCAACTGCGACACCATTTTGGCTTCTTATACATGGTATATTTATTATTTATTTCTCTATTTAACCCACTTCATGTCAGGCCATTGTAAGAATCTTTTTGCTAATAAACCCACCTGATTAAACAGGAAAAATAGATAATAATAAATATTCATATAAATAATTTTGTGCTTCACTTGTACCAGAAACACGCAACTTGTCATATTATACCCCTTTATGCAAGGCAATCTTGTCCATCAGCAAAAGCTCGTGTATGGTTCTGCTTTCATAATCTCCCCGATGTAAGCCTCTGCTAAAGTGAGCCAAGCTATTGTCAAAATAATGATGCCAGTTCCCGTCACGCTTAGCGCCAAACCCGAAAACACTGACCTGTGTGGGAGACAGAAGAATCAGCATATCAGCGACTCCAATGCACTTTATTGAACTGAAAGTTAAATATTAAATTAGACTAGCGTGCCTGCATGTGTGTGTGGATTGCACAATAACAGAGCTGATAAGCAGACGGCTCCGTGGAAATCCACTCCCTTAACACTTGACTGATGTTATCTTACGGATGGTCATGTGGAGCAAATGATGCATTTGAAAACTCCCTCAATATGGGTAAAACTGTGCAGTTTTCTGTATTTTGTGGTTCATGTTTTTATTTTCTCCCATTTATTTATGCTTTTGAATTTCAGTATGGGACCTTGATCTTTCTTCCAACAACTTTTAACTTGAAAAGTTCGAAAAAGTGACATTTAATAATATTTATAATAGTTTAAAGTGATATATTGTGTGGGTTGGTGTCGTATATTACGCTACAAAAACTTTGTACTGAACTGCCGGTACATTTTCTGTTATTTTACAGACTTATTTCTCTATTACATTATATCAAACCATTAAAATGCCAATATTCAATTCAGCATCAAAAGTCAACAGAGCAGAGATCTAAATAAATGGAAAATACTTGGGAATCACTAAATACAAAAATTAAATTATGATTTTTTTGCAATGCACAAATCAATTGCATTAATTAATTATGTTTTATTCATCCTGACAAAAGTTTCTACAAAAATATTAGGGAGCACAACTGTTTTTAACATTGATGAGGAGAAATAGCACCAAATCATCCGATTTTAACATTTGTAGCAAAAGAGATCGACATCGACATCTATATAAAAGGTCTATTAGCAAGAAAAATATATATAAAAGAAATATAAAATCTGATATACAGTAAAACAGAATGGCTTTACTGTTCCTTATGGAAATTATGTTTTTAAAAGAATGAGTATGATGCAACTTAAGGGATTTCAGCTTAACCATTCTGTGCAGTTGAATCATTCATTTTTTTGAAATTACACACCTTTAAAAGGTGCCATGAAATGAACAAAGATTCTTAGATGTTTGTATCGATGTCATTATCAGTATTGTTAGTTTTTAGGATATCTACAGAGCATCTGAAAAGTATTCATAACGCTTCAATTTTTCCACATTGTTACAGCCTTATTTCAAAACGGATTAAATTCATTTATTTCCTCTAAATTCTACACACAATACCCCATAATGACAATGCGAAAAAAAAAAAAAAAGTTTTGATGTTGCAAATTTTTGAAAATGATGCCACAAGCTTGGCACACCGGTCTTTTGGAATTTTTGCCCATTCCTTTAATTCATCTTTCCCTCTATCCTGACTAGTCTTCCAGTTCCTGCTTCTGAAAAACCACCACCATGCTTCACTGTAGCGATGATATTAGCCTGGTGATGAGCGGTGCCTGGTTTTCAACAAATGTAACGCCTGGCATTCACTCCAACGAGTTCAATTTTAGTGTCATCAGACCAGAGAATTTTGTTTCTTATGGTCTGAGAGTCCTTCAGATGCCTTTTGGCAAATCCCAGGTGGGGGGTGACTTTCATCTGGCCACTCTACCATACAGGCCTGATTGCTGGATTGCTGCACAGATGGTTGTCCTTCTGTGAGGTTCTCCTCTCTCCACATTAGACCGCTGGAGCTCAGACAGAGTGACCATCGGCTTATTAATCACCTCCCTGACTAAGGCCCTTCTCCCCTGATCACTCAGCTTAGATGGCCGGCCAGCTCTAGGAAGAGCCCTGGTGGTTCCAAACATCTTACTCTTACGGATGATGGAGACCGCTGTGCTCATTGAAACTTTCAGAGCAGCAGAAATTTTTCTGTAACCTTCCCCAGCCTTGTCCCTCGAGACAATCCTGTCTTGGAGGTCTACAGACAATTCCTTTGTCTTCATGCTTGGTTTGTGCTTTGACATGCATTGTCAACCCTGGGACCTTATATAGACATGTGTATGCCTTTTCAAATCATGTCCAATCAACTAAATTTACCACAGGTGAACTCCAGTGAAGCTGCTGAAACATCTCAAGAATGATCAGTGGAAACAATGTACCTCAATTTAGAGCTTCATAGCAAAGGGTGTGAATACTGATGTACATGTGATTTTTCAGCTTTTTCTTTTTTCACATTGTCATTATGGAGTATTGTGTGTAGAATTTTGAGGAAATAAATAAATTTAATCCATTTTGGAATAAGGCTGTAACATAAAAAATTGTGGAAAAAGAGAAGCGCTATGAATACTTTCTGGATGCACTGTATAAGCTAGTACACACCAAAACAGTGACAAAATTCATTTTTAGAAGATTTAAAACTAATATAAACATGTAAACCTTGCAGTTTGTCACTTCTGCGGCCTAAATGGATCAACTTTTTTTTTCCACATCACCTCATACTTCAATTTCAAATCAATCAAATGCTATCTAGTGTCTGACATGCCCCGCCCCCTTCAAGACGCTTCTCATTTGATGCGCTTGAGCTCAACCACTCTCACTGGCAGAGCGCTGATAAAGCAAAACACTATTGGCAGTTCTTTCAAAAGGGGAGGAGCTGCTATTTGTCCCACCTTCTCTTTGTGTTTCGGTTGAGATTACGTCAAACATCGAATAAAAATGCACATTTCAAAGCACTTCACAGGACCTTTAAACGATGCCGAAAAAACCCTTTACTTTTCAATCAGACTAAACTTCATAACTACTAACTAAAAAAAAAACCTGGAGGGAATGAAAAGACAAACCTTTACCTGATCGCAGATATGCAGGGCAAATATCAACGTAATGAATCCAGTTGATGGGTAACTGCCGTGTTTCCGCAGCCAGCTCTCATAGACGTATTTTATAAAGGCAGGATGGATAATCATCACCTAAGGAAATGATTGCACTTCAGGTCATTGTGACTTTGTGTAGATTTTCTAAACAAATATTAATACAAAATGCACAGATCAACATGTGAAAGTTATGTAGAAATGTGATTCTCACCTTCTCTCGAACAGCATTAATGGAAGGTCTCACTCTTGTATAAGTGCTGAGGAAAAGAAAAAGTGGGAAAAATCATGAAAGTTTCAAGTCCCCAATTAAATTTTCCTTGAAATACTATTGACCTTATTCTTCGTGTACGAGTGGGTGCAGTCATTTGAATCTTTTTGGCTCGAGACTTCCGGTCTCATTCACTTCCATTCATTTTTAGACGTTAAAAACAGCTCGTTCTGCTGCTTGATGTTGCAATGTGATATTTTCTTATGATATTTTTCTAACATACTTGTTTGTAGAGCAAGTAGTTTGACCATTTTCTGCCGTTTATATTCCTAGTCATTTCTCCCATATCCAACTGAATCGGAAGTTCTAAAGCAATCGCGAAAACGAGCACATTTCCGCATTGAAGAACAAGGTCAATAGTAGGGTTGGGTCGATAGATGGCACCATCGTCCATTGCCGACGGCCGATAGACATCACGATGCTGAGCTGGCATCATGATCCTCTGCCCTGCCCCATCGCAGCAGCAACCCACTCACGAAAAATACACACTTAGGCCCCGTTTACACTAATATGTCTTTAAAATGGCATTTTAGAATGAAAACAATCCATGTCCACACTGGTGTCTCATCTAGCATTTCTAAAAAACCCTCCTTCCACACTATATTGCTGAAAACGCACATCACGTGACCACACACACACACACAAACACTCTGTCATGTGCTGCAGCGTATGTGTGCGTCTGAGCTCCATGCAGTCAGTGGGTGCTTTGTCTGACGTGCGCTGCTCTCTGGGTTTTTTGCTCAGTTTATCAAGGATGTACCACTGGATCACATCTCACTGTAGTTATTAATCTTTTCTCTATCTAACGACTCTTCAGTCTTTTGAATCTATCAGGTAAAGTGTCACAGCGTCAGTACACGGCTTCAATCTTTGGCTTTCAGGCTAGTACTTAGTCATTTAAACAAAAACCTCAGATACTGTTCGTTGGTTGCTGTTGGTTTTGCACCTTTTTTACCGACCAAGTTTGTCGACGCCATTATAACAACACAGATCACTCTGCCTATTCATGCCAGAGTCCCGTGGAAAAAAAAGTGACTGACAGGTGGTCATTTGTGTGTAACTTATCTTTATTTATTTATGATTTTGGTTATGGGTAAAACAAAGATTATGCGGGTCAGGTAGTTGAAACAGTAGGCTACAAATAATTAGTTATGAATAAATTAATTATTCATAAATAATTCATTCACCGCAGCCTACAACGACGATGCCATGGTCCGTGGTGATGTTTCACATTAGACATTTACGATGCCAAATTGGTCCACATCGCCCAACCCTAGTCAATAGTATTGATTATAAAGTATTATACCACTAGAGGTTTAATGCTCGATTCTGATTGGCTGATGAAAATAAGGGGTTTAATTATTTTCAGATAAATGCACAGCTGAAGTAGTTCCAGGCATGTTTTTGCCGCATTACAGATCAAATTCACAACACTGAATGATTTCAGTTATTTCACAGCTACAACAGTAAGAAAAATCACACCTAAAAAAGACATTAATTAAGATGTGTAAGGAACTAATCTTGGAGCATTTTGGGGACCAGGATGTCAAAAATACAAAATATATCACCTGAGCAATGTGTGAGTGGTAGCAATAGTTTAAGCAGGATCATTGAATTCATCTCTGCACCCATTTTATTTAACTCCATGTGTTCTCTTATTTATTTTTAGGCACATTAGGAACTTATGGCTATTTTACGGCAGGATCGATGCAAAAACAAATTACATAAGAATAACTTCAATAAAAGCTTCAAATTTAAGTAAAAGACAAAAATAATGATACTTAAAAATATATAAAATACATTAAATTAGCAAAATGAACAAAAAACATTACATATGATTTTTCAGTTTAATTTTTGATAACTAAAATTCTTATTGGGGATACATTTTCCACATTCCAATGACACGAGTTATCTCGCTTGACAATGATTACACATTGGTGGTATGTTTTCTGGTAATCTTTTGAACAAGACTTTAACAGTTGTGTCCTAAATGACATGATATACCATATACACTCAATCATGTAGTGTTTGGGTTTAATGTCACCCCTAATGGAAAACTAACATTTTTAAACCATTTCCAAGTCGATGTTTAAGAGTTGTTAAATTAGTAAAAAAAAAAAGGTCAAACTGACAAATAGTATCGCAAGTACCCCAAATACAGTGGGAGGGAGGGGGGTTAGTATTGAACATGTTATTTCTTGGGAATAAGATTTCTAAAGGAGCTGTTGATATGGAAGTGAACCAGATTTTGGTAAAAACCTAAACAAAACAAACATAAAAATAAGACAAAAAAATTTGCTGTGCAATAACAATGGAATGACAGAAGGAGAAAGTACTGAACTACTGAGATGTACTAAAATGTATTAAAAGGCTTTTTTTTTTGGTGATTGCAGCTTACAGATGCCTCTCATATGGAGAATGAAGTCACATGAATTGCTTAGGTTTCAGTTTATTACAGACTTCCACAGAACCATCAAGATTTTTACACGCTATTGGTCTCATCTATAAAATTCTATAGGATTTAAGTCAGGTGATTGGCTGGGCCATTCTACAGCTTGATTTTCTTTCTCTGAAAGCAGTTTTTTTTAGCTGTGTTTTGGATTAGTTTGAGGTTTTTTGTTATGCTGAAAGGTCCACTTTGGTTTCATCATCATCCTGCTAATGTAGATGCTGGACTGAAGAAGTTAATATTCAGTTATATTGACAAATGGCAGAGGGTTGCTGAATAAATACTGTGAGATTTCAGCTGCTGTCTGGGCTTTTATTGCCTTTCTACAACCCCATTTCCTCATATGTGGGATACTTTTTCCCTGTGTCATTTCGAAAATTTTGATTTTGTCCACTGGGAATTGATTGAGGGAAAATGGTTTGCTATTGGTTGACCTCATATGGTTGAAATCTATGATCAACTAATAGCAAACCATCTATGGCTGCACAATATTGGAAAAAATCTTACAAAATCTTGTGATATTTTGTTATTCCGCGATATATATTATAATATGACTACAATTTCACCAGATGACTTAATCTCTATTTGGAAAGAATTTATCATTTTAGATTGACTGGGATGATTTAGAGATGTGCATCTGCATAACATTTTTTAGTAAAACAGTTAAACAGTTTAAAAACTGCCTCACCACCACCCGGTGGCCTTAAGAATACAGAGCACAATGGACAATAATAATTGAAGCTGATAAATATATTTGTGTCATTCATCCATCTATCAGCAGGTAACGCTATGTCTTCAGTATAGTACTATAATCAAAGGTGTGGAATTGGGGGCAGACTGGACATAGTAAGCCTGAGTTATAACACCTTGCTTTTCCGTAGCGAAACACTGAGGTTTGTCAGGCTGCCACTGACAAGCCTTTCAATGCAAACTCTGGATTTTTGCAATATATCATTGCTAGAGTATTCAGATAACGCCACCCAATGTGGTGCTGATACGATAAAGTGTGTAGGAGGAGTTTGTTACACTAAAACATGTCATGTTTGATGTGTGTGCCAATTTTCATGTGCGCGTCAATCATAGCTCAAATGTGCATAGGTGGCGCTGTCGAGTCATTTTGCCACACCCACTTCTGAAACCCATAACAAATGTTAATTATTGCCACTTCTGGCGCGTGAGCAAAGTTTTGTGAGTTTGATCATGTTTACACAGTCAAACAGTATTCAGATACAGTAATTATATAGTACAAATAATTTAAATGAATCATTATTAAAAGTTACAAACTGTACAATTTCGTATGACTGAATTTTTATTAAAAAATTATTATACAGTCACAGGCCTCAAAAACACAAGTAAATGTAAATTTTGCATATCATACTATGTGACTATTGCAAATGATCATATTGCAATATCATTGCTAAAAGTACATATCATGCAGCCCTAAAACTATGTTCCTCCTATCAACTCCCAAAGGAAAAAACACATTTCTAGCTCAAGCCTACAAAAGCCTATGAAAGACAAGGGCTTGGAGGACTGCATACATACATCTCTGCAATGACTTAAATAACTTTATTAATTAGTCATCTGGAATAGCAAAGAAAGCGTTCTTGCAGGACTCCCAGAGTTCATCAGGATTCTTTGGATTCATTTTTAACGCCTCCTCCATCTTACCCCAGACATGCTCAATAATGTTCATGTCTGGTGACTGGGGTGGCCAATCCAAGAACTCCCATCTCCAATGTCTCCACCTTCATCTTAACCCAGACATGCTCAATAATGTTCATGTCTGGTAACTGGACTGGCCAATTCTGGAACCCCTGACCTTCTTTACTTTCAGGAACTTTGATGTGGAGGCTGAAGTATGAGAAGGAGCGCTATCCTGCTGAAGAATTTGACCTATCCTGTGGTTTGTAATGTAATGGGCAGCACAAATGTCTTGACACCTCAGGCTGTTGATGTTGCCATCCACTATACAGATCTCTCGTCTTGGTCTTCTGCAGTATTTGTAATGATTGGGATGCAGTTCAACAGATGATTTATCAGAAACTAGAAGTGAAGTTATTATTTGTTGCTCTTACAACTGGCAACTTTGTCAGGTAGTTTAAGTTAATTGCTGTATTTCTCTTTTAATATCTGTCAGCAGCATATATTCAACAAGCAATCATACCTTGTGACGTGTTTAGTGGTGAAAACGCTGATGAGCCACAGCATGTCTTTGATCTTAAAGGGCAGAAGCACCAGATGAGTGGAGTTGTCCAAATCCACAGCGCTCTCGGGATACATGATCCGGTGAGTGGTCTTAGACCCCACATCTGTCTCATAGCCTTTAGTTGGGCCTTTATTTATCCTTACGAATGAGCATAAAGAATCACATTAACACTTTTCTTTTAATCTTATGCATTATATTACCAATAACTTGCCTTATGACAAAATTGTGGCTGTCTATTAGTTGACCATAATGGGATCCCAAGATGTTCCCAGAGTTTCCCACCACAGCACAGGTCCTGCATCGATTTGGATCGGTGACTACATGGTGTTCTTCATCGGGGAACAGAGAAAACAATACGTCCACCACATCTGAGAAATTAGCCTTTTTTGGATCAGATTGCAGACCCTATAAGAATGTTAAAGGATAAGGTTTCAGAGCTCCCAGAAAAGGATCCTGAAGGCATTTTAAAATGTAGCTCTTGCACACAATACCATCAAAATGGTGCAATTTTATTCTAAAAGACATCACTGGCAAACTATGTGTACACCTTTTTGACTGTGTACTTGTCTGTCTCCATGTGTAACGTGTTTTTGCTTACATACTTATTGTCGTTTACACATTTACTGTCAACATTGCTAACAGTATATGGTTTTGTTTTTGAGTATGTTGTTGTATATTGCATTATATTGTCTGAAACCAGCAACTAATCTTTCATTCATCATAGTACTCATGCTGCTGCTGATGTGACAAAAAGGGGTTTGATTTGATGACTATTTGAGGTACAATAATAACTTAATCTCTTTACATTATTATTATTAATTCTATCAAATTAAAGCCAATAGAAATCAAAGCGTTTTTTTAACACCGTTTTAATTGAATGAGAACAAAACTGCAGAAATATTATTCATCTTTGTGTAAAGCACACATATCTAAAACAAATAATATGCACTGCTGCCACCAGGTGTTTGAGAATCAGAACTTCAGATTTGGTCAATCATTCAAGATGTCCTTGCTGAAGTCTGAAGCATGATGACATACCGGACCAGGTAAAATAAGTAGTTGACATTGTAATGCCAACTAAGGAAATGCCCATTCTACTGTGACAGATGGGTTAAAGGTTGGGAGATGTGTAGACGTTAATAACTGTGATGGTTGGGTTTAGGGTTGGGGAAGGTGTAGATGTTAATAACTGACTGTTGGGTTTAGGGTTGGGGAAGGTGTAGACGTTAATAACTGTGACAGTGGGTTTAGGGTTGGGGAAGTTGTAGACGTTGATAACTGACAGTTGGGTTTAGGGTTGGGGAAGGTGTAGACGTTAATAACTGTGACTGGTATTAGGATTGGGGAAGGTGTAGACGTTAATAACTGTGACGGTTGGGTTTAGGGTTGGGGAAGGTGTAGACGTTAATAACTGACTGTTGGGTTTAGGGTTGGGGAAGGTGTAGACGTTAATAACTGACGGTTGGGTTTAGGGTTGGAGAAGGTGTAGACGTTAATAACTGACAGTTGGGTTTAGGGTTGGGGAAGGTGTAGACGTTAATAACTGTGATGGTTGGGTTTAGGGTTGGGGAAGGTGTAGACATTAATAACTGTGACAGTTGGGTTTAGGGTTGGGGAAGGTGTAGACGTTGATAACTGTGACAGTTGGGTTTAGGGTTGGGGAAGGTGTAGACGTTAATAACTGTGACTGTTGGGTTTAGGGTTGGGGAAGGTGTAGACGTTAATAACTGTGACAGTGGGTTTAGGGTTGGGGAAGTTGTAGACGTTGATAACTGACAGTTGGGTTTAGGGTTGGGGAAGGTGTAGACGTTGATAACTGACAGTTGGGTTTAGGGTTGGGGAAGGTGTAGACGTTAATAACTGACGGTTGGGTTTAGGGTTGGAGAAGGTGTAGACTTTAATAACTGACTTTTGGGTTTAGGGTTAGGGAAGGTGTAGACGTTAATAACTGACGGTTGGGTTTAGGGTTGGAGAAGGTGTAGACTTTAATAACTGACTTTTGGGTTTAGGGTTGGGGAAGGTGTAGACGTTAATAACTGTGACAGTTGGGTTTAGGGTTGGGGAAGGAACTGAATGCTGTTCCAGGATCAACATGTTAATCCAGGAACATGTCCTATCTGGTGAATTCAGGTTAGAGTATATGGAATGTCTGATTTATACTGATTTAAAGCATGGACAGGCAATTTTACAGAGACTATAGTAATATTTCTAAAAGCAAAAGCCCAATACTCACAAAGCTCTCTTTAAATCTACTCCTCTAAAACACAAATAAAGAAGGTTTATTATTTGGAGATGTCTGTGGCCGTATTGGACTGGAGAAACAATTACAGCCAAACTGAATCATGTGTTTCTTGGTAAACATTAAAGTTTTTTTTATTTTTTATATTCAAAGCATTTTCTCAAAATGTGTCAAAATAAGATTTGTCACCAAAAACCATTCCGAAATAGAGCTTTAATATGGCCGGAACTTATTCTAAATCACCCCAGAGTGGATGTAAATCTAATATCTAATATAAAAAAACCAATACAAATATATACAGTATAACTTTAATTTTAAAAGTAAAAATTTATATAAAGTAATAGTTAAGATCTATGATTGCTTTTAAGTCAAAGTTGCATCTAGTATTTGTTAACATTGCTCATAGAATTGGTGTAGCATTATGCCCCTAATAAACATGTCATAAATTCCTAAAAAATTGTGATAATGGTATTACAGCTGCCTCCAGAATTAAAAAGCAATAGCAATGCTGTAACATTTCATTGACATTACATTGACTTTCTGACTTTTGCTGTGCCAGGTGTTGTTGGTTCAGATGAACATAAGGTATGTGCTGTGTGTCTTCCATTCTCAGTCTGCATAGTGTCATGGTCTATGCAAACAGAGTGAAAGTTATACAAATATACAGGTTGACATGCAGGTAGGGCATCCTGTCAGTTCATTGAATGAACATTTTATGGTCCTGAGCCTTCCACAGACAAGACATGAATTTACATTTCATCATTTAGACAAATTTTCCCAGAGCAACTTACAAATGAGAACAAGAGGAACAGACAATCCTACAAAACAGCACAAACAAGGTTTTAACCATATTGACTTATGGGTCAAAAATGACCCGTACGACTAAAAGTGGTTTCATCCTGAAATTTGTTGACTTTTTCCAAAATGACGCCAACATCAGAAAAAAATCATCACAAAAACTACAGGCACACTCCAACACACACACATGCGCTGATTTAACCCATGTGTGCTGTTGGGGATGTTTTCATCCACTCTGGGGTGATTTTGAGTCCTCCGTTTCTCAGCAAATGGAATGATTATAGGTGACAAACCTTATTTTGCTTAGAAAATGCTTCGAAAACGTTTAAAACATCAACAAAACACTCCCAAATTGGCAAATTTACTACCCTTTTGTTACGTTCGTGGCTGTTTTTGCCCTATTGACTTCCATTAATTCATTCAATCATTCATTTTTTTCAGCTTAGTCCCTTTATTAATCTGAGGACACCACAGTGGAATGAACCGCCATTAACTTCCATCAAGGGCCTAGAATTGGCATGGACGAAGGGGATGTTGAAATGTCCCTACAAATAATTTAATCGACTTTAAGATAAAATAATGTTCAGTCAACCCCTAGTAACCCTTTTGTGCACAAAACGCTAAAGTCAAGTTTGCTATGAGTTTACTGTAATACTATTAATCAAGGTTGTGCAGTTAATGGAAATTCAGTTTCGATTTTAGCCTCCATGATTATGAAAAACAATCTGGATAAAACTGTTAAATTGAGTGACGCTCTGCTGTAAATTTCTCTTCATTCATACCTCCTCAAATCCAGATTGCAGTAAAATCATGTGAATTGACTTTTGCAGCGTAGAACTTGATTCATTAATTGCTATTTGTATTAAGTTTTATTATTATTGTATTAATTTTATATTATTTTATACTTTATTCATGTTTTTAAAGGTGCAAAACAATTTGCTCATTGCATGTGCCCTAGGGATGTATGTCTCCACCAATGTCAAGAGCGAATCTATGCCCTTGACATCCATTATAATGACATTTTTTATTGCAAAGCCATGACAGCATATAATCATGCATTGATAAAGAAAGAGGCAGATGAAAGGATGTTAAGGAGGGAGGAATTTAAGCCAAACTACTAAACTTTTTGATACCAACATTGGGTGAAATGTGGTAAAACAACCATATTAACCAGGTTAAAAAATAATTACATTTTTAAAGTAACCTAATGGTGGGATTGTCCATATTTGAACCAACGTTGGGTTACAACAACCAAGCAATATTGTATTTAACATGTCCAGTCCCAAGTCTTTAAAATGTTTGCCTACTTTAAATATAAGCACATATTACTTAGCACATATCAGCACTGCAAGAAATTTAGCATAACACTTAACATATTGAGTGACCACTAATGTCAATAGAGTCAATGTTATAATTAAAGAGTCGTATCAGTGTTGGTCTTCTCTATCATTCCATTTACTGTTTTTCATTTCAAGAAAGAACAAAAATTTATTTCTTTTATTGTTTATGCTGATATTTATAGCAATACATCTGATATTAATTTAAAACCTTTTAATACTGTCTTTAACTCTCTATGTAGGTTTGTTTTAAGATGTCCATATAGAACCCATTATTGCATATTATACGAATTTCTAGGTTTGCTTCAAGCTTAATTCTGTAGAAAATATCATTGGTTTTTGTTTCTTTTTAAATGTGTTTCTTTTAGTTTCCCTTCTTATTTAAAGCAGCTTTTGGTTATATGCAACAGAATTACTTTTTGTTCCAAGAAATACAACAGAAAGTGGCCGTAGGTCCTTTCATCACGAAGCTCCTTTTGACTGGAACAATCATCCTTCTTTTAGATCAATAAAGACATTTAGTCTTTTCTGGACTAATTTATCTTCTTTTTTGGAAACAACTTGTAAATGTTATTAATATTGCTTCCAATTTAAATGCTTATTGTCTATTTGTACATCAAATTGTTTGTACTTTTGATTATATGTTTTTGATTGCTTAGGCTTCAGACCAGAGATGCCCAAAGTAGGGCCCACGGGCCAAAGTTGGCCCATTGTAACCTTTGATATGGCCCACCATCCCATCAGAGAGGAGAACGAGAATGATGGGATGAGGGTTGGGGCGAATGCCTTTAACACAGAGATCGCCATTTCTAATTTGATGTAACCTTTTTTGTTTGTTTTATTGCTTTTTATTTATTTCATTCAGAGCAAACTGAAATAAAATGTTTCAATTAAATGTTGAAAATGAATCTTATTTTATTTTAAAATGTTAATACTGTCACTCGATGGATAGAGGACTAGAAGACATCAGTGAGCAAATCAAGGCAAAAACTAGTGTAATTCTCTTATAAATGAAATTGTTTTGTTTTTACTGTAATAACTTCATTATATAATGTCAAAAAATAGTGTATTATTTAATATAAAGCAATGTTTTCTAGTCATTGTTAAACATTATTAAATAAATTAGGAAATTGCCCATGGCAAACATTTACCTTTGGCCCACTAGCCTCAATCAAGCTTGATTTTTGGCCCTTCATAAGAAAACATTTGCACTCACCTGCTTTAGACTGTGGGAAGTGTTTCAGGTGAAGTGTGCTGCTTGTTTGTATGTTTTTTATGATGTGTTGTACACTGTTTGATTTATGTACTTCTTATAGAGATTGTTCATCTCAAGGAGATATCTATAAATAAATTCAAATTAATAGCCAAATAAGAAATGCATTCCACTTTGTACATCCCCACTCAAAATTAATCTATTTTTTTATCATCAATGCAGGCTATTTATAAGGAGGTCCCATCATCTGTAAGATTTAAATGATAATTTTTAAATTAAGTTATTTCTACAGTAAATATTGCAGTGCCCAACCAATATCACAGTCTCCCACTGAGGTAAAGCTGGTTTTATATTCCCACATTCGTTCAGTGACACACTCCCTATATTGTTTACCATGCTAGCCTACTTTGAATATTCAGTCTGATATCACATGCTAGTACAACTTCAAAACATGAGCACTATTTAACTGACTGTAAACAGTGTTGTACTTCGATAGTGGCTCAATGGCTATTAATATGATTTTCTCTAACTAGGATCAGCAAATAATACTTTTATGAACTTATTCAGAAGTTGTGTAGCTACCTTCCACCACGTGAAGACGTCTGACCGCATCGCGCTGTTTCTCCTGTTCAGCAGAGCTGGAACTGTGGGGTTGAAGCGCATGAAGAACCAGTCATCGTCGTTCAGATCCATCACACATTTCTTACAGGCGCACAGACCTCCGGTGGAGAAAACCGTTTGAAGGGAGGTGTAAATCACCGTGTTTTGGAGGAAGATAAACAGCAAGAAGACGCCAAAAGAGAAGAGCGCTGTCATGTACGGAGATCTACTGAAGGAAAACATATTTACAACTGAAAGACAAAAATAACAGCATAGTTAGTGCTATTTATTACGTTAATATAAGGTAATCATTAAAAAGCTGGTGCACAATTTTAAAAAGTTAAATGCCATTAACTGTGTATTTTCTGAGTTTGCATTACTGACAGTATTTAAACCAGCATCACTTTCAAGTTTCATACATTGTGATGGATGAGTGAGGGGCTCAGGAAGGCATCGGTATGCACCGTTTCATTGTTTTGCGCATGCACCTAGTTTCCTCGTAGCTCCGATCGAGCTCCAAGGCTGAAAAACATAACACTCGACGTCATCTCTCTGACAAGAAATCGTGAGAACAAAACTAATTGTGTTATATCATATTTAAAACTTCAGTATTGCACTATACCCAACTGCTTCCTGTTATCTTAGCCAGAAATGAGCACTTAGGGAACTAGGGAAAAGGGTTTTCATTTCAGATATTTTTGTAATCAAATAGTTTTTGTAGCATAATGTTTGAATATATTGTAATTATATCTTAATGTTTGCTTTTGAGTAAGCTAATCTTGTCTTTAAACATGATGCTTGCCTTAGTTTGAATGCATTTTATATGCTTTAAACCAGGGGTGGGCAAACTCGGTCCTGGAGGGCCGGTGTCCTGCACAGTTTAGCTCCAACTCTGATCAAACACACCTGCTTATAGATAATTAGTGACCTTGGAGACACTGATTAGCATGTTCAGGTGTGTTTGATCAGAGTTGAAGCTAAACTATGCAGGACACCGGCCCTCCAGGACCGAGTTTGCCCACCCCTGCTTTAAACCATGTGTGCTGTTGGGGATGTTTTCATCCACTCAGGAGTGATTTTGAGTCATAATTTGGCCACAACTTTCTCTGTTTCTCAGCAAATGGAATGATATTTGGTGACAAACCTTATTTTGACAGATATTTTGGGATAAAACTTTGAAATCATTAACAAAACACTCCCAAATTGGCACCTTTTCGCTATGTTTACGGCTGTTTTGCCCCATTGACTTCTATTTTAATGACATTTTGATTGCAAAGCCAGCATACAATCATACATTGATAAACAAAGAGGCATATTAAATGAAGTTAAGAAGGGAGGAATTTAAGTCAAACTACTAAAAAGGGACTTTTTGGTACTAGCGTTGGGTCAAAAATGGAAAAACAACCATAAGGTTAAAAATTTTTATTAAATTTCATTAAAAAGTAACCTAATGGTGGGTTTGTCCATATCTGAACCAACGTTGGGTTAACACAACCAAGCTATTTTATTTTTAATAGGTCTACTCCCAAGTCTTTGCAATGTTTGCCTACTTTAAATATAAGCACATATTAATTTTAGCACATATCAGCACTGCAAGAAATTTCGCATAACACTTAACATATTAATTGACCACTAATGTCAATAGAGTCAATGTTGTAATTAAGTCATATCAGTGTTGAGGTCTTCTCTATCATTCTATTAATGGTTTTTCATTTCAAGAAAGAACGAAAATTGATTTCTCAATTAATTTAGCCTATTATTGATTATACTGATATTATTTATAACAATACATCTGATATAAATTAAAAACCTTTAAATACTGTCTTCAACTTTCTATGTAGGTTTGTTTTAAGATGTCCATATAGAACCCATCATTGCATATTATACAAATCTCTTGGTTTGCTTCAAGCAAAGTTCTGTAGAAAATATCATTGGTATTTGTTTTTTTCTAAATGTGCTTATTTTAGTTTCCCCTTCTTATTTTAAGCAGTTTTTTTGTTCCATTTACCTCCTCATTTTCTCTTCATCATATACTTTGTTTATTACGTTTTATTTATTACGTTAATATACGGTAACCATTAAAAAGCTGGAGCACAATTATAGAAAGTTGCGACTATTAAATGCTATTAACTGTGTATTTTCTACATTCGCATAATTGACTGCATTTAAACCAGCATCGCTTTCAAATTTCATACATTGTGATGGATGAGTGAGGGGCTCAAGGGGGTATCGGTATGTACCATTTCATTGTTTTGCATATGCGTGTAGTTTCCTCAGAGTTCCGATAGAGCGCCAAGGCTGAAAAAAATAATAACGCTCTATAGCCAATATATTGCACTATACCCAACTGCTTCCTGTTATCTTAGCCAGAAATGAGCACTTAGCCTTCCAAGGAAGTGTTTTCATTTCAGATATAATTTGTAATCAAATAGTTTTTGTAGCATAATATTTGAATATATTGTAATTATATCTTATTGTTTGCTTTTGAGTAAGTTAATCTCATCTTTAAACACGATGCTTGCCTTAGTTTGAATGCATCTTATAATCATCCTTTAGGTCTGTGTACCAGTACAGGCTAATATTTGCTAAATGCAATTTTAAACTTATAATGCTGTTGACACACTTTGGTCTACAGCTACTATCTGTTGCAAATCAGCTGTGCCATGGAGATTGTTTACAGAAGAAACGACTGGCACAGACTCTGTGAGAGATGAGAGACTTACAGTATAACATTTTCATGTGTAAATAAGGAATTCATAAGTTATCTTACAGTATTATAGTCTGTGGGGCAGAAATGATCCCAAGATCTGCAACTCTTCTGTGGGTGACATTCGTTTCATAATGATATTTACTGCACAAAGTCAAGCCATGGAGAAGTTAAACGACCTTCTGCAAACACCACTGGCCAATTAAATAAACAGTGTTCATCCCTTTCTTTAAAAAAAGGGAGGGGGCATCATTTAAGAGTTTACCTAACGCATGCTCACACCACTACACCATTGGAATGAACTTTAAGTTCCCTTCTTCTGCACTTAAAAAACTTGACATGACAAAAACTCACAGAAGAAAAAAAGTACAAAAGTAACTTACAGGTGTACATTGGTTCCTTAAAGGTACAATGTTGTACTGTTAAGATACTATAAGGTATATATTTGTACTTATGTACCTTTAGGGAACTAATATGCACCTGTAAAATACAAAAGTGTGCCTTTTAAAAAGGTTCTACCCCAGTGACAGGTTTTGTAAGCTTTCTATTAGGTAAATAATTCTGTTACAGTAGAATTACAGATTTAATATTACACTGTAAAACCCAATAAGTTAAGGTAACTCAAACCATTTGAGGAAACCGATTGCTACAAACTATTTAAGTTCAAAAACGAATCCTAATGAGTACTGTGAACTTAATCCATTAGAGTAAACAAAGCAATTTGAGCACAGTAAAACCCAATAAATGAAGAGAACTCAAACCAACTGAGTACTGTTAAAAACTTAAGTTAAGACAACTCAAATTATTTAAGGAAACTGATTGCTACAAACCATTTAAGTTAAAAAAAACTAATTTATATAAGTACTGTGAACTTATTCCATTTAAGCTCATTACCTTCAACACGGAGTTCAAAACTCTTTTTAAATGAGTAGAATTAACTTTCAGTAAATTGAGTTACCTACACTCATTTCATTTCATAAAGTTGACTGTTGGGTTTACAGTGTAGTAATACATTTCTGTAATCACAATTAATGCTAAATTGTGCATACAACAATGTGACATTTCAGAATGACATTAAAACAATTTAACTGACACAACATCTATAATTGCATACTGTATGTTTATACAGGGTAATTGCTGTATGAGCAATTCCATGCATATGTCAACCTTGCCATGAAACAAACGTTTCTAGGTTTTTTTGTGTAGGTTTGTATCTTACATTACTGTAAAATACTCAGAAATATATCTATAAATGTTTTCAAACAATTATATTTGATTTACCAAAGTCCCACAAGTGGCAATTTCAAATGTCACATTCATAACGGAGAGATGTCACATCCATAACGAAGCTTTTCCCTCATAAATGCAAAAATGTAAAATAAAATAAATTACTTTTGTTTTATAGAGAGCCAACTTTAGCATGGTCTCTTTCGGGTAGTGCAGTTTAATTCACAGAATTTCTACAGTGTTTTTGTACACTGTAAACTCGCTTTTTGGTCACATCCTTAACACGTTTATTTTCCTCATTTAAAATCTAAAAAAAGGTTTACAGATTGATATTTTTCTGTTCCCATAACTCTGGTTAGTTGTTTTGGAAAATATAAACAGGCGTTTCAATATAATGTTAACATCTATTTTCTATGTTTGGAGTTTTTACTGCAAATGTCCCATCCATAACGCTGGAATTGCTCATATAGTACATTTACAACACGCTTATCAACTGAATTTACATCCATATTTTATTGAGGTAAATTTGGTTTTATATTTCACACATTTATACTTTCTCATTAGCAATATAATTGCAGAAAAGTTTTATTTGCACATTATAAATATGGGAATCATATTAGCAGCCAATGACTATCAAAGTACAACGCTGTTCACAGTCAATTAAATAGCACTAATGTTGTTTACAGTCAATTAAATAGCACTAATGTTGTTTTATAGTCATACTTGAATGCATTTTCAGACCGAATATTCAAATTAGCGTGGTAAACATTTCTGTGACCACTCGAATGTTTGTGCGAATATAAAACCAACTTTACATCACGCCATATATTTGCATATCATTTTGGCATCAGAATGTGCACCTGTATTTGACAAAGATTAACATTATTGATATAAAAGACATGCAATTGAGTTTTAACCTACCAGTCTGTTTGGAGGTTTGGTTCCAGATTCTGAAGCGGCAGGATGAGTGACAGTAAACCTGAAGAATCAGCATATATCAGTATAGGAATAGTATCGATCAGCTTAGCAAAGAGATATGACTCCGAGGAGGAAGCACATCACTTTTACACACCCTTGACATTACAGCATGCACTATAACTGTTTGCTCTCTTGTTAATACAACAGCTTACCATGCAAAGCGAGGAGAGAAAAAAGTCATTGCGTATTCTCAGATTGATCATCATCGGAGATTAATATTTAGCTCTTTTTAAGGAACCGCTGTAAAAAATGCTGGGTTCCAGTTCCACACAATTCCTTCATGTCGTCTCAACACAAAGTTAGCTTAATCGTTTTTACAAATTGAAGTGGATTGAACATCAAACAGTTAAGTTGCACCAACAAAAACTAGTTAACAAGCAGCAAAAGTCATTTTTTAAGGTGAAAAAATGGTGTTAGGTGAAAAAAAGTGTAAGTGAAAATGTATTATTTTTATAGTACCAACTATTGTTTCTCTATGCCACAAAAAGCTCAGTTTCATACAGGGTTTCCAGAGGTATATAAACAACACAGGCTAATTTTGAATAAATACCCGTCTATATTTCTGGAGAGTGCGAATTATGTAGCCAGAGGTAAGTATGGCTGCATTTCGTCTTTAAATCCAATGCTACAGGGCAGTATGATACCATTGCCGACTTCAGTTCCTTTTTGCACTACCAGCTGACTGTATACCTCGGTGTGGACTACTTTTCTGCGGTTACCAGTTTAGCCAGTAGCTCACCGCGTACGTTAGCGGACTTGGGAGGTGAAGCAGAGTTGACCGCGACAACGGGGTTTGAGTCGGTTAAAGAACTGTTCCAGAAAGCAAATAAAACTAATTCCCTCTCCGCTGTCGCCACTGGCTTGCATGGTTCAGGATCTGTAGAGCTGCGCATCGTTGGATTTGCTCTTCAATGTTTGGACTCTCAGTGGTGATTTTAAACCACACTGAACTGA
Source organism: Danio aesculapii (assembly GCF_903798145.1). Classification (NCBI taxonomy): domain Eukaryota; kingdom Metazoa; phylum Chordata; class Actinopteri; order Cypriniformes; family Danionidae; genus Danio; species Danio aesculapii. Next base: position 6,045,779 of record NC_079453.1, read on the forward strand.
GCTAAACTGAATTGAACTTAAACACTACAAACTGAACTACACTGTTCCAATTTACCATGACCTTTTATGTGAAGCTGCTTTGACAATCTACATTGTATAAGCGCTATACAAATAAAGGTGAATTGAATTGAATTAAAATAAATGGCAAAAAAATGGTGGGGTGGTGGGGATGTCTAGGTGTCTGTACTATGCACTGGGTTTCAGGGCAGCTGCTGCGATCGAATGTTATACCAAAGTCAGCGACCCGGGACTGTTATAAATTGTACCAAAAAGCTTAAGAACAGGGGTTGTGGAGGGGGCTTGGGATGGGGTGTGGGGGCGATGGAGTGGTAGGGATGTCTAGGTGTCTGTAATATGCACTGGGTTTCTGGTAGCTTCTGCGATCGGATATTATACCAAAGTCAGCGATCTGGGGGTGTTATAGATTGTACCAAGAAGCTGAGGACCGAGGGGGGGTTACGGGAGTTTTCCGGGAGAAATAACAAAATGGGAGATGGGTCTGAAATACAGGAGACTCCAGGGATAAATGGGTGTGTTGGCAGGTATGTGTTGGCTGGGTTTGAATGGGCATTATCAGTGGTTATTAGTTGATAGATTTGGGCGGTATAAAGGGATCACAAAGAAGTTATTTTGAAGAAAGCTGGAAAACGTAACCATCAACTTCCATAGTATTTGTTTTTCCCATAATGGAAGTCAACGGTTGTAGGTTTTCTTCAGAATCTCTTTTTTTGTGTTTTGTCGTTCAACAGAAGAAAGAAAAGTGAGTAAATTTGCATTTTTAGGTGAACTATGCATTTAATACGGTTTCTACTGAACACAACGTTGAAGTTTGTGTCATTTTAGTACCAAAGAATTCATGATTAGTCAGTGCATAAATAAATACATCGGTTTAAACAAATGATCAGTTTAGAGTTTAGAATTTATACTACTAAATCAACATTCACATTTAATGTATGAGCTTATTACTTTCAGTTTTACAATTCAAGGCTTTGTGTTTCTGGAAACATTTTTGTTGCATAGAAAAAAAATTGCATAAAAATTAGCTTATATTTAAAGAAAGTGTTTAAAATGAAGCTCAGATTTATCCAAATTTATGCAAATTTCAAGTTTCTTTGTTTTAGAAGGACAAAAAAAGATCAGCTAGGTGTTTATAATGCCTGTTAAATAGTTAACATTTACTGTTAAAGACAAGATAAACTCATAAGAGCAAATATTATATTAATGTAAACTAAAGTACATTTGTTCAATTTGGAGAGAACAGAAGTGGAATGTTTGGTTAATATTTTTCTCTCTTATCTGATCAAATTTAACCTAATAATACCAATAACGAGCTTTTTGTGAGCCACACTTGTTAAGCAAGACAGAAACAAACCTGGCTGTGTCATTAAATTAAACAAAATGACAATACAAACAATGTGCTTACACTTTTTAACATACAATCGGTTAGCTTTGAAGGAGAGAGAAGATTTTTCTCAACATGTTTCTAAACAATAGTTTTAATAACTCGTTTCTAATAACTGATTTATTTTATATTTGCCATGATGAAAGTAAATAATATTTGACTAGATATTTTTCAAGACACTTCTATACAGCTTAAAGTGACATTTAAAGGCTTAACTAGGTTAATTAGGCAGGTTAGGGTAATTAGACAAGTTATTGTATAACGATGGTTTGTTCTGTAGACTATTGAAAAAATATAGCTTAAAGGGCTAATAATTTTTACCTTAAAATGGTTTTTAAAAGATTAAAAACTGCTTTTAATCTAGACGAAATAAAACAAATAAGACTTTCTCCAGAAGAAAAAATATTGTCAAACATACTGTGAAATTTTCCTTGCTTTGTTAAACATAATTTGGGAAATATAAAAAAAAAAAAAACATTTAAAAGGGGGGCTAATAATTCTGACTTCAACTGTATGTGTAAATGTGCACAATAGATGTTTCAAACACTTCTGAAGAAAGGCAAAATGGGCATGGGGATGGCAATGAGACCATCAAAGTGTTTCTTAAAGGTGCATTTACTACCTCACGACAGGGTGGACAGCAATTTCAAGGACATGTGCAAACTGATTATTAATATTATGAAAACAAAAAGTTATTAAAATGACATTTTATCAAATAACTTGTTAAAGACAAATAATAAGAATATTTGAAAATCTTTTTAATTATTTTCTAATTTACCTACTTTTTAGACTCACTAAAGTTAGCTGAGCTGTGTGTAGGCATGGGACGCTAACCATTTAAGGTATACCGCAGTTTGGAAAAGTCAATGTTTTAAAACCAGTCAACATTTTCTGTAATACCGTTCCTAAGGTACGTGTAAAATCTTTTATTTACTTTTTTTTTTTAGTTTTTTTAGGACAACAGTATCTCCAGCAGAAAATATACCCAACGATGCCATTTTAAATCGTAAAAAAATCTGAGTTTTTGAAACTAACGAAGACGGCAGAAGTCGATGATTCATTTTCATTATTTAGCCTGACATGTTAACGGCTCCGAAATCTTTTAAAGGTTTCAAAAAATAAAATAAAGTTTTTAAAGGGGAAAATGGTGTTGTTTTTTTTACACAGAAATTTTAAAAAATAATATATTTGAGCAGTAATCACAATACCGTGATATTTTTATCCAAGGTTATCATACTGTGAGAATCTTAGCCATGCCTAGCTGTGTGGGACATGGCAAAATCACATCCATTCACTGAGAAAATATTGCAAAAATTGACAAAAACATATTTCAAAACACTTTTAATTCTACCTGCATGTGTGTCAAGGTTTAACATATTATCTCAAAACATCAGAATTTCATTATTTTGCATTGTTCATATAGGACTGATTCAATCTTGCGGGTCATCAAATGCTCTTTAGAGTAACAATGACCCACTTATTGTGCCTGTTAAGTCCTAGATCAACTTTTTGTAATCAAATGGTTGAGGTTAAGGTAGGCCATGGCGTTAGCAACATTCATTAATTCATTACACCAAATATTCGGTCAGCACAAATATAGGCTAACGCCCCGTTCATTAGCTGTAGTATAGCTGAGATTATTCAGTAGACTGGACGTGTAGGTCTAGGCTAATACACAGAAATGAAAATGATATTGTTTGGTACTTTAAGTCTGTTTGTGTGCTAATTAAGTATCGCTTTTGTGTCGAGAAGTGTGCTGTTATGTGCTGACCTGATTCTGGATCAGTTTGAGCGTTAGCGTGGCTGGAGAATTGATCAAGTTGTTTGCCGCAGCTCTTCCTTTGTAAGATTTCAATCTCATCATTGATTGCGAGCAGCTGTGGAACTGATGTAAGAAAACATGCAGGATCTGAGATGCAAAGTAGCTACTTTAATGAATAATCAACACGTATTTCGCCATTTACGTAGAAGTACACGCTAAAAACGTTGAGTTATTCATTGAACCCAATGGTTGAGTTAAAATTTTGTTGGGTTATTTTTCAATGGGTTATTTATATGTCGGCTATTGTCACAAAATTGATATTTAAATCGATATTTCTAGAGTGACTATTTTAACAAAATATCGAGGTCTACTGTAAATGTGGAGGTCAGCACAAAATAGGCTATTACATTCATTAGCTTTAGCATAGCTGAAATTATTTAGTTATCTATCTGTGGTAGATCTGGATGTGTGGTATGCAGGGTCAGAGTAAATGTGTGATATGGGTTATGCAAAGTAGCTTACTTTAATGTAAAATTAACATATTTCGCTAGAATACTATAGCATTGGTCACAAAATTGATATTTAAATCGATATTTTTCGATTGACTATTTTAACAAAATATCGAGGTCTGCTGTAAATGTGGAGGTCAGCACAAAATAGGCTATTCATTAGCTTTAGCATAGCTGAAATTACTCAATTATCTATCTGTGGTAGATCTGGATGTGTGATATCCAGGGTGATATTCACAAAATGGATATTTAAGTCGATATTTTTCACGTGACTGTTTTAACAAAATATCGAGGACTGTATGTGGAAGTCAGCACAAAATAGTACTTGTAAATTATATTACGCATGCTATTGGTCACAAATGGATATTTAAATCGATATTTTTTGCGTACATGTTTTATATATTTTTGATTTCTCTGTGTGTGATGTCTGTAGATATGGTAAAGCAAAAGTGACGAACTACATAGAGGATTCACAGTGAACAGTGTGTGTCTGTGGCCACTAGAGGGCGATTTGCGCCTTGGAATCTAATGAAATGTTTATTTTGATGTAATATATATATTTAAATACTAAAAAATGTGTACTATCACTTTTACGTAATATTATGCATCCATATTGAATAAGTGTTAGTTTCCTTAAAACAACCATCATGTTTAAGGGACATTCTAGCAGTACATTTTCACTTATAAAAATGTGACAGGGCCTGACCTTAAGCTTGTCATCCTCAAAAAAATCATACAAAAACAAGCATAAAATCATACAATTTAATGATAGAACGCATCCTTGATCACTGTCAGCTTCTCCATCAAATGATGTCTTTTATGAGACTTAAAGGCATTTTATGTTCAATTTAATGCAACTGTGACAGGACTGACAGAAACATTAGGACAAATGAAAATTTATTTGTATTATTTATTTGTAGTATTTTTTTGTAGAATTTATTTATAATTTCATGTTTTTAATCAATTGATGTGAATGATAACAACCTAAACTTGCTATTTCATAAGTTTTTTAAGTTTTTAAACAGTTTTTAGCATTTTTGAAGTGTTTTTAATGAAGAAAAAAAATCAGAGAACCATATGAATGACATATTCCTCTACAGAACAACTCGCATAAATCAACCGTCAGTCCGTTTTAGCAATTTTGGGGATGAAATACATATCGTTCACTGTATTTATGTTTTTATTTCAGGCACAGATTATGTAAGATTTTGGTAGAATGTTCCTTAAATGACTGAGTAGGGTACTCATTTTTCTTTAAATTATTAAACAATATTAAACTGTTTTCACCAATAATAATGATAAGTAATATTTAAATTATTTAAGAAGAATCGTCAAAAATTTTTGCTTTAATATCACATGCAAATATATTACTGTCTGCAACAGTTATTTACATAAAATCATATTTCATATTACTGTTTCTTTTAAGAGTTTTTACATTTTAATGAATAGGACTGTAGAGAGTATTGACAGGAAGGCAAGGGGAGCAGTTAGAGGGGAAAGATCGGCATTGGACCACAAGGTGGGAATCGATCTCAGGTCGCCGTGAGCACCGGAGTGCATGTGTCGACACACTAACCACTACACCACTAGCGCCAACTTCATATTACTGTTTTACTTTATTTTTGATCAAATAAACATAACCTTCATGTTCATTAGAGACATCAGGGTGCACACATAGAAATTATGCACAGTATCTAAGTATTTAGGTTTGAGGAAACTGTCCATAAACTCATCAACATCTGTAAATTATCAAATTTGTTTTCTATAAACCAGAGCATAAAATGGCACACCAAAACAAAAGTGTTTGCATTAAAACTAAAGCTTTAGTCAGACTAAGCTGTATTATCTACTTCACTGAACAACATATCCGAAGGGCTTTGAGTAATAATACAAATGCATGAATTGATGCACGTCCAAAACTATTTTCACTTTGAAATTGCTTGCAAATTTGACAAATAAATACAATCAATTTGACTGAGTATATTGAATTAAACATGAAAGTTTTACATTTATACACTGAAATAAGTATATTGATCCTGGTAATAAATAATTGAGGGAGCATTACGTTACAAAACCTGTTTAGTCTCTGTTTAATTTTCAGAATAAACATCTGTGACTGATGTCCACCCTGTAAACACACAGCATGTTTTCACCACACCAGTTTATGCTGATGTTATTGCTCATGTATCTTGTTGATAACGTGACTCTTATTCATGAAGATTTGATTGAGGTGATGCTTGATGATATTTTAATCCTCGAAACGTCATTCCCAGACAAACTGTAATGCCGACACACAATCAAAGAACAAAAACTCTGTTGTTTATGAATAACAATGAACTCTTCCGAGAATCCTGACGTGGATTTTTCCATGATAAGGCAACAGCTAAAGCAAAAACAATTCTTTGATTAATTTTATTTGTCATGTATACATCTAACATCCCATCTAAAGTTGGAATTAAACCCAGAAACAGTTGGAGACTTTTGCATTTTCTCTCTCTTTGCATGATGGACTGATACATCAGAGCCTTACCCTGTTAACACAGTTTTAAAGGAATAGTTCACCCATAACTGAAAATTCTGTCATCATTTACTCACCATTTACTTGTTCCAAACCTGTCTGGTTTTCTTCTGTCGAACACAAAAGAAGATCATTTAAAGATAACTGGAAACCTGTAACTGTTAACTTCCCCAGTTGTTTATGGATATCATTGTTTACAGGATTATTAAATACCTTTTTTGTGTTCATAAGAAAGAAAACTTATAAAGATTTGGAACCACTTGAGGGAGAGTAAATACTGAGTGTTTATTTTGGGGTGAATTATCCCTTAAGAATGAATATATCTGTCTTAGAGGAATACTTTTTTTGGAAATAGGCTCATTTTACAAATTCTCTAGAGTTTTTTTAATCCATTCAGCCAATATCTGGGTCTGGCAAAAGCACTTTTAGCTTAGCTTAGCATTATTCATTAAATCAGATTAGACCATTAGCATCTAAAAAAATTTAAAGAGAGTTTTGTAAATTTTACCATTTAAAGCTTGACAATTTACCTCAAAAGTTGGGTTTTACCATTTTTGAATCCACTCAGCCAATATACGGATCTGGCAGGAACAATTCTAGCTTAGCTTAGCATAAATCATCAAATAGGATTAGGCCATTAGCATCTAAAACTTTTTAAAGAGAGTTTTGTCTATTTTACTATTTATTCATTCATTTTCTTTTCGGCTTAGTCCCTTTATTAATCCGGGGTCGCCACAGTGGAATGAACTGCCAATTTTACTATTTAAAGCTTGACCATTTGCCTCAGAAGTTGAGTTTTACCATTTTTGAATCCATTCAGCCATTATCCGGGTCTGCCTAGAGCACTTTTAGCTTAGCTTAGCATAAATTATCAAATCGTATTAGACCATTAGCATCTAAAAGAATTAAAGAGAATTTAGTTCATTTTATATTTAAAGCTTGACTATTTACCTCAAAAGTTCAGTTTTACCATTTTTGAATCTGTTCAGCAAATATACAGGTCTGCTGGGAGCACCTTGAGCTTAGCTTAGCATAAATCATGAAATCATATTAGACCATTAGCATTTAAAATTTTTTAAAGAGAGTTTCGTTAATTTTTCTATTTGAATCATGACTATTTACCTCAGAAGTTGAGTTTTACCATTTTTTAATCTATTCAGCCAATATACGGATTTGTCGAGAACACTTTTAGCTTAGTATAAATCATCAAATCGGATTTAGACCATTAGCATCTAAAAAGTTTTAAAGAGAATTTCGTTAATTTTACTATTTAAAGCTTGACTATTTACCTCAGAAGTTGAGTTTTACCATTTTTGAATTAATTCAGCCAATATACAGATCTAGCAGGAGCACTTTTAGCTTAGCTTAGCATAAATCATCAATTTGGATTAGACCATTAGCATCAAAAATATTTTAAAGAGAGTTTCGTTAATTTTACTATAAAAATCTTGACTATTCTATAGTTATACATGCTGTAATAGGACCAATGAAAAATTTAAAGTTGCTATTATAGCTATAGGAACTCTCATTCTAGTGTAAAAATCAAGGAACATTGCTGCGCTGCACTACATGCAACGATATTATGCTTGAAAATAGTCCTCATCTGGTAACTAGTTAACAACACTGCAATAGTACGGCAGGAAAGTTTCTACAGAGCTACAGCATTGGGAGAACTAGAAAATAGTTAGGCTTTAAATACGAAAATTATCACAACTATTTTGTAAATTTTTTGAGAGAGATGCTAATGGTCTAATCCAATTCAATGATTTAAGCTAAGCTAAGCTAAAAGTGCTCTCGCCAGACCTCGGAGAGTATATATGGTAAAACACAACTGTTTTACTCTAGGAGATTTGTAAAATGAGCCTATTTTCAAAACAAAAGTGGAATGTTCCTTTAACACTTCCTAAAAAATCAGGGTCATGATGTTGGATTTTACCTTCTGTCATGATCCACCGGAGAAGGAGACGTGTTGTGATGTTTGTATTTGACTTCTGACTTGTATCACCTGACCACAACAGACCAATATAGACATAGATAGTGCAGCCACAAAAATGACAAATAAAAAGCGCGTCTTGTGATGATAAGAAGATATTTGTGGTTAAATTTCCACCTAGTTATTAACAGAGCTCAATTTGTTCTGCTGTATATTAATTAACCATGAGAGGCAGTGAGTCAACACCTTCAGGGGATTTCTCTGGAACTTTATAGCCTAAAAACTGGAACTATTTGGGTTATTTTAACCGAGTGTGGGTAAAACACGGACAAATCAACCATTAGTTTAAATGTGGGCTATTTGTTTAATTCAATAAATTAACATATAAAGCAGTTGTTTTTTAGTCTATATTTTATTCAGAGTGGGTTGAAATAGTCAAGCATTGCTTAGCGTGTATGCAAAACATTTTTTAAACATGATTAGCATTTCCTCAAAATGTAGTTTGTTCTCTTCCCTTGATCTATACAAATGAATCCAATATCAACATTTCAGTGAAACCTAACATTCTGGATCCTGTTCCTTGATAAATTTATTTAGGTGTAACATACAGTAATTAAACCTGAGCAACATGATCTCCTCACAGCAGGAAGGTCTCTGGTTTGAGCCCTGGCTAGGCCATTTGGCATTTCAGTGTGAAGTTCTCTCCGTGTTGGCGTTGGTTTCCTCCAGAGAGCTCCAGTTTCCCTCACAGTCCAAACACATGCTCTATAGTTGGATTGAATAAACTAAATTGGCCACAGTGTATGTGTATGGGAATGTGAGAATGTATGGGTGTTTCCCAGTACTGGGTAGCAGCCGGAAGGGCATCCGCTGTGTAAAAGATATGCTGGAATAGTTGGCGATTCATTTCATTTCAAACCAGAAACTGATTTATTATTTATTATGTTAGGCAGTAGTCTATTAATATAACGTACTCCAGGAAGAGGCAAGGGATATGTATTTTTACATTTTCATCTACCCTCACTTGATGCACTAAAATAACAAACCGATCAGACAAGCAGGTGCATTAACCATCGTCATCGGGAGTCACACACAAACCCCGCCTTACTGCTGAAGCCTAAAAACACAGCACAGATCACATTACTCTTACACACCATCAGGGAAGACTCACACCTTCCACATATTTATGTCTAATAATACATGATTAGGCTCAGATCGAGTTTGAGAAGGAGTGGGAAATACATCTAGAAGATCTCTATAAAGCAGGTAAGCCAATTTTACAGACAGATTAATGATATGTCAGTTTCAAATAATTTCACAAGACATGATCTAAATGTACTTACATTTCTCCATAAGTAAATGACTCTAGGTGCACAGTTTTGATTAATTTCATAGTATATTACACTGTATAGTTGTCTTATACATATTCAGCTTTCAAATATAAACCACTCTCTTTTTTTTGTAGGTCAATTACATTTCTGATTTCAATGGCAAAACTGATGAGCACCGGACAACTGAAGCGTCATGTCCGATACATCACAGCATTTCTGAGCTCCACAACCATCTTGTTGTTTCTGTATTTTCAAAACTCAGCAGTAATTACGACCTACTCTTATGGGATTGTCTCAAAACGAGCTGCATGCGGATGCAATACGTGTGTGGCGAGCCGAGAAAATGGTACTTGGTTCAGTGAGCGTTACAATCGCACCAAACCATTCCTGCTCAACAGCACCAACAGTGAATTAAATGAAGACATCTTAAGGTGGTGGAAGGTAAGGTAAAAATGGGTTTTCTGGCTCTTAATGTTTGCCTATGAGCTTTAATGATAATTAACAATATTATTTTTAATCAATAAAAGGTAAAAGTCAATGCAAATTTCAAATGAAAATATTGTCAAATGTTTCTTTAAATTGCTTTAAAATAACAAATGTTTAATTAGTTGTGATTTAAGATATTTTCTATAATTTTTATTGCCTTTTTAACTATTTTTGAAGTTAAGACATTAATATTGTGTTGTCTAAAAATAAATATAAACAACATAACCATAAACTACACAAAAAAAATGTGTAAATTACAACTTTCTTATGCTGGGAATCATTATTTTTAGAATAAAATAATAAAATAAAATAAAATAAAAACTGTTTAACTCAATTTTTAATCCAGATAATTTCCAAATGTTCTCCTATTTTTCCCGATAGCTGTAGATCATGGTGTTTTACCTTTTCAATGGTCTCAGTAGTTCGATTACAGAGGTTTTGGGGCTGTTCCAATACTCTGGCATATTCAATGACAACTGTATCATCTTGACATCTCGCCTCCGATGAACTTTCATTGACGACGTCTATCTCTTCCTCTATATTCACACTTTTAGAAACAAAACTCAAGTTTCCGTCAGCCGTGTCATTTTCCTTGACCAGCTCGTCCATCACGTCACTCAGATTATCAATACCGCCATCACTATCCACTTCTGCATATGCCACATTTTCTCCCTCCTTCTGTGTAACGAATATTCTGCTGAGCTCTACATGTTCTTCGCAAGCTATCTGAGAGTCTGAACTTGCTACTTTTGCAGTTTTCTTTGGTGGAATATATGACACAAATATAACTTTGGATTCTTCATCGCTCTCATCTGCCTCTGTTTGACTGGGAGTGGGCAGATTCCCTGGAGAGTCTCCCAGACATATATATCCCAGTATCCCATATCCCAGTCTCCGTTATATATATATGTAAATTGTATATTTATATAATATGAATATGAGGTCATATATAACACAACCAAGGCTTGATATATTATTAGACTAATTCAATAAATTAACATATAAAGCAGTTGTTTTATATTCTATATTTTATTCAGAGTGGGTTGAAATAGTCAAGCATTACTTAGTGTATGCAAAACATTTTTTAAACATGATTAGCATTTCCTCAAAATGTAGTTTGTTCCCTTCCCTTGGGCTATACAAATGAATCCAATATCAACATTTCAGTGAAACCTAACATTCTGGATCCTGTTCCTTGATAAATTTATTTAGGTGTAACATACAGTAATTAAACATGATCAACATGATCTCCTCACAGCAGGAAGGTCTCTGGTTTGAGCCCTGGCTGGGCCATTTGGCATTTCAGTGTGAAGTTCTCTCCGTGTTGGCGTTGGTTTCCTCCAGAGAGCTCCAGTTTCCCTCACAGTCCAAACACATGCGCTATAGGTGGATTGAATAGACTAAATTGACCACAGTGTATATGTGTGTGTGAATGTGAGAATGTATGGGTGTTTCCCAGTACTGGGTAGCAGCCGGAAGGGCATCCGCTGTGTAAAAGATATGCTGGAATAGTTGGCGATTCATTTCATTTCAAACCAGGAACTGATTTATTATTTATGTTAGGCAGTAGTCTATTAATATAACGTACTCCAGGAAGAGGCAAGGGATATGTATTTTTACATTTTCATCTACCCTCACTTGATGCACGAAAAGTCATTTCGAGGGGGGAAGAAAGGTTATGGTATGGGGTAAAAGATTATGAGAGCAAATTAATTTTTACAAAGTGCACAGATGCTTTTGAATAACTGACTAACTGATAATTGAATATTGACATGTAGGTTACAAGTTAAAAACTCTTGGCAAAACATCAACTTTGCGAGGCCACCGTGGACATGCCTTTTAATCAAAACTCAAAGTATTCACTATTTAAAAGCAAAAGCATTTAGGTTGCAATGACAAATTTGTTATTGATCTGATTAAATCTCTAAGAGAAGTTTGATCACATACAACCTTTGCAACATTTTAGATAAAAAAAAAAAGACTTTTAAAAAAATTGTAGGCATTGGGACCTTCCTTGTGTCTACCAGATTGTTTATGTGTATGTAAAAATTGGCCACCGGAAAAAGTGTAGGGTCACCTCAGGTGAAGTGCACAAAGACACTAATGTCAGAGATCCCATAGAGATTTAAACATAGAGGCATGGAGATCTCTCCAGATAACCCCCTTCCCCTGATAAAAAGATCCCTTTCCATACCAGTGGGACCAAAGGAACTAAATCTGATTCGCTTAAGCCAGGGTTCCCATGGTGCTGAAAAACAAGGTTCACCTCCTCTATAGCCCATGTGTCCACTTCTTATTACACTTTACATGCATTCTGTACTAACGCACTTTTTTGTTCTGGGGTCCGCTATAGAAGGATGGTGAGGAGGCTTATAACTCATCAAATCTGCCTATTTAAACCCAATCCAGCTGAAGAGATGTGTAGAGGCACAGCTGCCTATGAACAAACCTGGCCATTGAGATAATGAGCTAAAAGCACGATTAACTAGAGAAAGCGAAAGGTATTCTTTTGCAAAGCATTTAGGAATGGTTTGCCTTATCTAGCTAATGGAAAATTGGCTTCTCTAAATCAATCTTCCTGGAGAAATGCTCATCCCCAGTCCTGGGACGAGCAGGTCGACAGGCCGTATATTCCTTCCTTTGTCACTTGCTCAGGTCTGCTTTGAAGGCCTAAAAGTGTTAATAGCCTACTGATGAGCTATTCATGTCACCTTCCTGTAGGATACCTACTGTTGTGGTCTGGCTTCCACTATTCAGAGACCTCACATTTTCTGTAAAAAATAGGTTGCCTTTCTCCCAATGCTTTGGTTTGGGAGGATAGGCATCCTACATAGAGATAGCGTAACCAGCAGTGCTCTATGCTCTCAACACCAGGAATGAGGTAAACTTACATGCCCTGGATGGGAGCCAAAAATACACTGCTGGTCGAGCCATCTCTGCTGAGAAGAAAGAAATTGAACCCCAGGAACAAATCATCCATCCCAGAGTGATCAGGATGACATCACTCAAGCCAGCTACCAGCTCAGCATCTTCATCTGGTGCAGAAACCCTTCTTCCTTGCCGGGTTCACACCAGACGCGGTAGACGTACAATCGCGTGTCAAATTCACAAAATGTTCGCAACAATAGACGCATGAACATTTTGCGTTTACTCGCTTCATTCGCGCGTGAAATTCACATCACAACACATGTGGATTCACGTAATGTGCGGGGCTTCTGTCTGCCTATTAACTTTAGCTTCGTTGCTAAATGGCAAACATGGATTTTATTGAGAGAATAGCTGTGTTTATGTGCTTTATGAAGGTTGAAAAGCACCGTTGATTTGTTTGGAGCCATGCCTGAGTCTACTAGATCCATTCTGAGGTGCACCAAACTCTGTGAGTTCATAAAATCCTCAAGAAACAGTACCTGGATGATGGAAGCTTTCAGCGGTGGAATGTAGTGGAAAGTCGGAGTAGGGATGTCCTGGGATTTTAGTATAGTGGTGTTCATAGGCTACATGGTCTAAAGCAGGGGTGCTCAACCCTGTTTTTGGAGAGCTACCTCCCTGCAAATTCAACTCCAACCCTAATCAAGTACACCTGAGCCAATTAAGCAGGACCTGAAGCAGCACTTGATAATTGCAGACAGGTGTGTTTTGTCAGAGTTGCAACTGAAATCTGCAGGGCGGTAGCTCTCCAGGAGCAGGACTGGTGACCCCTGGTCTAAAGTGAATGTGGAGGGAAAGGTACCTTAATGTAACTGTCCTGACATGCCACTATACTATTGTGAACCATATACACCATGAACCTGCTCATCAGCAGATTAAGGCTGCTTCATTTGCACTGCTCCTGCCAGCACTATTGTATACAGTAGCATCTCTGTTATTGTTTGCATTTTGTAACATTTATCTGTCTCTCTAGCCCAATTTCCTTCCCAGTTTCCTTTGTGGAACATCATTCCTGTTTGAACATATAATCCATACTGAATTCCTACCCCTAAACCTAACCCTAACTATGAATGATTGAAATGTTGTTCCAGGATCAACATAGATGTTGATATAGGAGAACATGTCCTACTTGGTGAAATGACACTGACCTTTGTCCCCTGTACATCACTTATTCTGACACTTTGTTTTTGATTTGAACCAGTCAGGCCTATTGTCATCAGATGAATAATTATTCTGGACTTCTTAAGATTATCCAAATGGCCAATCCGCCTGTAGACAGTAGTGACTATTGATTCTTGATTAAAGAACATTGAACACTGTGAGACAATAATAAAGTGAAATACATCAAGCATTTTTTATAAAGGCAAATTTCATTGCACCTTTCTGGTTACAGCAGAGATAATTAGGGCTCTTGAGAATGAACCCTAGGTGTTGATCATTGAAAGTGACCAACAAAAAGAAGACTAACCAAAAAGAAGACTAACTATAGTTAAGATTAACTTAATCCTAAGTGCTATTACACTTTCACACAGGGGCTTCAAGGTGCAGCAGATGTCATCAACTACACATATGTGGTGGACATTTTGTTTTCTCTGTTCCCGGATGAAGATCACTATTCGGATGCTGGTCCAGATCGCTGCAGGACCTGTGCTGTGGTGGGAAACTCTGGGAACCTTCTGGGCTCCAATTATGGACGTCTCATAGATCTTCATGACTTTGTTTTGAGGTAGGGGATTATTTTGAACTTTGGAGAACAATAAAACAGTAATATCAATGGAATAGGTCATTAATGCCAAGATAATTACAGTTAAATCTACAGTGTTTATTTAAAATGATTTTCTAAGTAATCTTCAATTAAAGTTTGACCATTTGCTTCCACGTTTGGAGTGGTGGTTCTTCTCTGTTGACTACCGTTTGTATGGCTTCACCCACAATATTTTTAACCACGCCCCTCTTACCGCTATGAGGGAATGATGAGGGAACAGATTCATGGGATGAAATAAAATCATGAACAAAACACAGCTATTGGCCAATCAGCATCAAGAATTAGAACCAACTGAGGCCCAGAGTGCAAATTCATTTCCACTGATGTCAGATATCTTTACTGTTTGTTTTATCTCAGGATAAATAAAGCCCCGACAAAAGGTTTTGAGAAGGATGTGGGGTCTAAGACCACTCACCGGATCATGTATCCCGAGAGCGCTGTGGATTTGGACAACTCTACTCATCTGGTGCTCTTTCCCTATAAGATTCTGGACATGCAATGGCTCATCAGTATTTTCACAACTAAACACATCACAGAGTAAGAAATTAACACATCTGAATAACATTACACGTTATTTTCTATACATACACTGGCCAGACTATTTGTTAGGTACATGCTATGGTACCGCTTTTAGTGTTCAGAAAGTGCAGGAAACATTCCACGGAAATGTTGGTCTGTTGAGAGATTTGTTAGCTACTTATCTATTATGTTAATTTCCTGTTCCTCCACATCCCGAAGGTACTTTAATGTAATGAGATCTGGTGACTGTTGAGGTCATAAGAGTTTAGTGAGCTTACTATCAGGTTCAAGAAACCAGTTTTCTGAAGTAAATATTTTAAGTCGGCCCATCTGTACTTTGAGTATTTTTTATTTAGCAAATATTTACTTTTAATTCTAAAAGAGCCTATAAGATCTATAAGAAATTTTTCATTTAATTATAACGTATAACAATATACACTACCTGACAAAAGTCTTGTCGTCAATCACATTTGTAAGAGCAAGAAATAATGACTAGTTGATCAGTTGGAAAAGTGGCAGAAGGAAGATTTTTCTGAGGAATCATCTGTTGAACTGCATCCCAATCATCACAAATACTGTAGAAGACCTATTGGAACCTGCATGGACCCAAGATTCTCACATAAATCAGTCAAGTTTGGTGAAAGAAAAATCATGGTTTGGGGTTACATTCAGTATGGGGGTGTGCGAGAGATCTGCAGAGTGAATGGCAACATCAACAGCCTGAGGTATCAAGACATTTGTGCTGCCTATCACATTACAAACCACAGAAGAAGACAATTCTTCAGCTGGATAGCGCTCCTTCTCATACTTCAGCCTCCACATCAAAGTTCCCGAAAGCAAAGGAACAAAGGAAGGAACAAATTAATGAAGGAAGGATTCAAAGAAGGACTGAACAAACTAAGGAAGGAAGGACCAAAGAAAGGAATGAATGAATGAACAAAGGACCAAATGAAGGAAGGATCAAAAATATGAACGAACGATCAAATGAATGAATGAATGAATAGGTGAACGAATGAAGAGTGGAACGAAGGAAGAAACAAATTAATGAAGGAAGGATTCAAGGAAGGACTGAACAAATGAATGAAGGAATGATTCAAGGAAGGACTGAACAAACTAAAGAAGGAAGGAACGAAGAAAGAAATGAATGAATGAACAAAGGACCTAATGAAGGAAGGAACCAAAATGTAAACGAACGGATGAATGAATGAATGAAGGAACAAAAATGTAAACAAACAAACGAATGAATAAATGAATGAATTAGGGAATGAAGGAATGAATGAACACTTAATGACTTAATGAAGGAAGGAACAAAAGTATAAACGAACGAATGAATAAGTGAATGAATAAAGGAATGAATGCATGAACAAAGGACTTAATGAAGGAAGGAACAAAAATATAAACGAACGAACGAACGAATGAATGATTTAACAAACGACCCAATAAAGGAACAAACAAAAATATGAACGAACGAACGAATTAATGAATAAGTAAACGAATAAAGAGTGGAACGAAGGAAGGAACAAACGAATGAATAAAGGAAGGACAGAACAAACAAACAAACAATAGAAGGAAGGTTGGAAGGAATGAACGAATATAGGAAGATCACTAAATGCACTACAGAATGTTACGTTTACACATCCCTGCACAAACTGGATGTAAGCGCATCAACTTTTCACTGTGTAATACTCACTACTCACTTCTCTTGAGTACTTTAAGGGCTACTTTTACTCATACTTTGAGTAACATTTAAAACAGATACATTTACTCTACTTGCACTACATTTTTGGGCAAGTAATGGTACTTTTACTTGAGTATGATTTTTCAGTACTCTCTCCACCAAACTGAAACTAGTAAAAAACAAACAGTTATATTTGGCAGGTGTATGATAGAGCTATTTGTGTTTTAGGGTGTCTCGTATTTGAGTCCTGACCTTTTCCGATGCAAATTAATTATGTATAAGGGACTAAAAATGAAGTACTTTTGTACTTTGACTCAAGTAACATTGAAAAGGAGGACTTCATATGTTTACTTGAGCAATATTTTATTCGGGAGTCTGTACTTTTACTCAAATGCCTGATTTGTGTACTTCATTCGCCACAGTGAAAAGAAGAGTATGCAAATATTATGATGAAATGTATCTAAATTGAATTTGAATGCATTTGTTCACAGAACATACATCCCAGTACCATCAACAATCAACGCAGACAGAGACAAGGTAAGCCAGGCCTGACATATGCTTACTTTGTTAAGCTTTATTAACATTGAACTGCAGATTCTCAATATCATGCCAGAAATCCATGTCCTGTTTACGTTCTGTCATTGTTTTTAGGTGATGATTCTCCATCCTGAATTCATCAAATATGTGAATGATAAATGGGCAGAGGGTCATGGTGGATATCCGTCCACTGGCTTCTTAACGCTGATATTTGCGCTTCACATCTGCGACGAGGTAAAACTCTTGTCATGCGTCTCCGACTTTGCACGGCATAATTTCGGCGAAGCAATGCTGTTGTTTCCGAGGGAGTGTCTGTTTGAACAAGATAACATAACCACATGGCAACCACAAAAAGTGGATTCACAGGATGATTGCAAATATTTGATTGCAGGTGTTATGACAAATGCAGGCGCTTTATGCTGGAACAAAAGGGCTTTGAGTAAAGTGGGAGCTTCCAAACATGGTTTGAGTCATGATGATAGCATCCACGTCCGGCTTTTTTTTTTATGAACAAAGGGCAGGTTCAAAGAGTAGAGTTTATAACATTTTTGCTATTTTGGATGGAAAAACGGTCTGTGCTCCTGACAGATGGTTTAAAAGAGTTGAGTTATGAGTTATGGCTGTGTTTCGGGTGTAACATGCTAGGGCTGCACGATTCTGGCTAAAATGAGAATCACAATTTTCTAACAATTCTGTAGATGTAAAGTAAAGGTTAATTTGAGTAGGCTGTTATGTTTGTTGTTTCTCAAACGTGGTAAAACACTGAGGTAAAGTGTTCACTAAAGTAAATATGATTGGCGGGCACGCGCTCGTCCTCTTGGTAGTAAACAAACAGTGCGTCAGCTCATGCGTGATTTCGTGGCCGTGAATACATCATTACATTAAGACAGAAATGACATTTTGGGGTGAATTACAGAGCATCCTGAAAGTATTATAGCGCTTCAGTTTTTCCACATTTTTTTATGTAAAAGCCTTATTCCAAAATGGATTAAATTCTTTTATTTCCTCAAAATTCTATACACAATACCCCATAATGACAATGAGAAAACAGATTTGTTGAAATTGTTGCAAATTTATTAAAAATAAAAAACCTGAAAAATCAGATGTACATCAGTAATCACAGCCTAAATGGAGCTCAGGTACATTCTGTTTCCACTGATCATTCTTGAGATGTTTCAGCAGCACTATTGGAGTTCACCTGTGGTAAATTCAGTTGATTGGACATGATTTGAAAAGGCATACACCTGTCTATATAAGGTCCCAGGGTTAACAGTGCATGCCAAAGCACAAACCAAGCATGAAGACAAAGGAATTGTCTGTAGACCTCCAAGACAGGATTGTCTCGAGGCACAAGGCTGGGGAAGGTTACAGAAAAATTTCTGCTGCTCTGAAAGTTTCAATGAGCACAGCAGCCTTCATCATCTGTAAGTGGAAGATGTTTGGAACCACCAGAACTCTTCCTAGAGCTGGCCGGCCATCTAAGCTGAGTGATTGGGGGAGAAGGGCCTCAGTCAGGGAGGTGATTAATAACCCGATGGTCACTCTGTCTGAGCTCCAGCGTTCTTCCGTGGAGAGAGGAGAACCTTACAGAAGAACAACCATCTGTGCAGCAATATACCAATCAGGCCTGTGTGGTAGAGGTGCCAGATGGGAGCCGCTTCCCACCTGGGATTTGCCAAAAGGCATCTGAAGGACTCTCAGACCATAAGAAACAAAATTCTCTGGAGTGAATGCCAGGCGTTACGTTTGGAGAAAACCAGACACCGCTCATCATCAGGCTAATACCATCTCTATAGTGAAGCATGGTGGTGGCAGCATCATGCTGTGAGGATGTTTTTCATCTGCAGGAACTGGAAGACTACTCAGAATAGAGGGAAAGATGAATGCAGCAATGTACAGAGACACCTTGAAACTTGTGGTATCATATTCAGAAACACTTGAGGCTGTAATCGCTGCTAAAGGTGCATCAACAAAGTTTTGAGCAAAGGCTGTGAATACTGATGTACATGTAATTTTTCAGCTTTTTCATTTTTAATAAATTTGCAACAATTTCAACAAATCTGTTTTCTCATTGTCATTATGGAGTATTGTGTGTAGAATTTTGAGGAAATAAATGAATTTAAACCATTTTGGAATAAGGCCGTAACATAAAAAATGTGGAAAAACTGAAGCGCTATGAATACTTGCTTATTACACACACAGGGATGTGCAGCAACATGTATGCTCATTGTGGACCTGCCTATAGGCGCATATCACAAATGTGCTTTTAAATGTAGCGCCATTGACTTTAGAGCAGCTTTTAGTTGGTTAATAGCCCCTTTCACATTGTGATACCAGTAAATATCTGGAATATTTATGGAATGACTTTACCGGTAAATTCAAAAACACGCTGTTCACACAGGCAAGGGGCGTTCTGGAATTTTTCTGAAAAAGACCATTCACACATCCATTTCAAAATACCGGTAAATTCTGACCTCATTAACCAGAAATGTCACTTGTATTTGTAAACATAATAGCGGTCAGGCTTTTGTTGATGGTTTCTATTTTTATGTAAAGCTTTAGGCAGGACTTGAACCAGCGACCTTCTTGCTGTGTGGCAACAGTGCCAACCACTGAGCCACCTCTATAATAAAAGACATGAATGTGAAAATACTGAGGTCACTTCTATGAAATAAAATCTTATTTTGACTAATTGCCTATATTTTCTCCTTCAGGTGAATGTTTTTGGGTTTGGAGCTACCAGTAAAGGACAATGGCATCATTATTTTGATGAATCGATGACTTCCTTTAGCAATATTCACAGTGGAGACTTTGAAAATCAGACGATTCATTTCCTCCATCAAGAAAACAAGATTTCATTGCACCAGGGTTGGACATGAAGCAGGTTTCTGGAGAAACACGAGTACTCCGTGACAGCAGTATTGGATAATGAGCTGAGGAAGCTGAACTTACAGGTCGAGAGACGTGACGAGGTATCAACTTTCCTGAGGAGATTCATTTGAGCTCAATAAAAATGTGGCTTTGGGGGATTTATTTATTTTGATGAACTTTCCAGGATCTTCAAGCACCACTGAGTCGCACTGTTTACATTGGAATACACACATAAAGGCATTTTTTCTGTATATTAGCTTCGGGATTTAAATGTTTAGTTTATTTAAATGAATATATAGGAGCTGGAGCGACCTGGGCTTCAAAACACTTCAGCACATGCCACAAACTCTGATAACATCATGGCATGTCACATTGCTGAAGTAATTGATGCAGAAACATACAGCCCAGACCAAGTATTAAGTGCTTTACATGTTCACACTGTTCAGTAGTCCAACATTTCTGTTACAAATCCTGTTATTGTTTGCCATAACTATGTTTGTAATTTAATCTGAGATACTGTCATTTATACTGTAATATTGTACTTAAATCAGAGTTTTAGGGTTTCATTAGCTGTAATCCATAATCATGAAATTAAAAGAAATAAACATTTGATATATATTTTAATCTGTGTGTAATAAATGTATATAATGTATGAGTTTCACTTTTTTAATCAAATTAGTCAAATGAAAATTTGATGACATTTTAATTTATCGTCTTGCATTGTGTGTATACAGTATACACTCACCGGCCACTTTATTAGGTACACCTGATAATAGGTACTAGTATCGTGTTGGACCCCCTTTTACCTCCAGAACTGCCTTAATCCTTCGTAGCATAGATTCAACAAGTTACTGGAAATACTCCTCAGAGATTTTGCTCCATATTGACATGATAGCATCACACTGTTGCGGCTTTCTACTCGCGCTTTATAACATGCCACGTTATCCTGCTTGCACTGTTGATGCAAGGCAGGATGGATCCATGTTTTCATGTTGTTGACTGCAAATTCTGATCCTACCATCCGAATGTCGCAGCAGAAATCAAGACTCGTCAGACCAGATGACATTTTTCCAATCTTGTATTGTCCAATTTTGGGGAGCCTGTGTGAATTGTAGCCTCAGTTTCCTGTTCTTAGCTGACAGGAGTGGCACCTGGTGTGGTCTTCTGCTGCTGTAGCCCATCCGCCTCAAGGCTGGATGTGTTGTGTGTTCAGAGATACTCTTCTGCATACCTCAGGTGTAACGAGGCGTTATTTGAGATACTGTAGCCTTTCTATCAGTCTGGCCATTCTCCTCTGAACTCTGGCATCAACAAGACATTTGCACCCACAGAACTGTCAGTTTTTTGGACCATTCTCTGTATACCCTATAGAAGGTTGTGCGTGAAAATCCCAGTAGATCAGCAGTTTCTGAAATACTCAGACCAGCCCATCAGGCACCAACAACCATGCCATGTTCAAAGTCACTTAAATCCCCTTTCCTATCCCCTTCCCCATTCTGATGCTCGGTTTGAACTGCAGCAGATCGTCTTGACCATGTCTACATGCATCGAGTTGCTGCCATGTAATTGGCTGATTACAAATTTGCGTTAACGAGTAGTTGGAAAGGTGTACCTCATAAAGTGGCTGGTGAATGTGTGTGTGTGTGTGTGTGTGTGTATATGTATATATGTATATATATAAATAATACTTCCTGTATTATTACTCCATTTGTGTCATCTTTATGGGTAAGAGGCTGGACGAGTGCTGTTATTTGCAGAATATTGCACAGCTATCAGCCAATCAGATTCAAGAACCAGACAGAACTGTTGTGTAAAGATAGATACTCACTTCCTGTATTATTACTTCATTTGTTATCTTTATGGGTACAAAGAAAGAAAAGTGTCCAATGACACAATTAAACCTGTCATCAAACACACGTCATTTCACTCGTGACTTTTATCATGTACAGTAACAAGAATGACTCAGCATAAAAAAATAAAAAAAAGAGTCTGACTCACAGGTAACACAAGTTCATAGTAAGCTGGAAAAGCTGGCAAGTGAAGTGGGTAGAAAACATTTATGAATATAAAAGTTTAAAAGGATGGGAAGTACAGGAAAGAGAAGAAAGTCAGAATTATTAGCCCCCCTTTGAATTTTTTTCTTCTTTTTTAAATATTTCCCAAATGATGTTTAACAGAGCAAGGGAATTTTCACAGTATGTCTGATAATGTTTTTTCTTCTGGAGAAAGTCTTAGTTGTTTTATTTCGGCTAGAATAAAAGCCGTTTTAATCTTTTAAAAACCATTTTAAGGTCAATATTATTTGCCCCTTTAAGCTATTTTTTCGATAGCCTACAGAACAAATCATTGTTATACAATAGTTTGCCTAATTACCCTAACCTGCCTAGTTAACCTAATTAACCTAGTTAAGCCTTTAAATGTCACTTTAAGCTGTATAGAAGTGTCTTGAAAAATATCTAGTCAAATATTATTTACTGTCATCACGGCAAAGATAAAATAAATCAGTTATTAGAGATGAGTTATTAAAACTATTATGTTTAGAAATGTGTTGAAAAAAATCTCTCCGTTAAACAGAAATTTGGGGAAAATAATAAACTTATATACTTATTATAAACTTATATATATATATATATATATATATATATATATATATATATATATATATATATATATATATATATAAAGTAGTCAACATTGTATCAGTCAGCCTATAAACCATTCCAATACAATAAGGAAAGAAAGAAAAAACATTAGCACAAGAAAAAAAACAACGTAATACACAGCAAAAAAAAAACTATATCAATAACAGAAATAAATAATAAATGTATTGTTATTTTTAGTAGTTGTAGTTTATTTTTATTTTAACTATTATTATTATTTTAAAAAGGCATAATGAGAAGGGAAAGGAGCATCACTAAACCAAAAGCTACATTGAACAACAGCAGCGTCACGGATGTTTTTGGATGCAAAAACGTGTTAACATGCTATTAAAACCCCTCCAGAGCAGTATTAACCTGCATATCACGCATTACAGTCATTCAGATCATATCTGTTGGCAGGTGAACGTGACGCAGTAGGAAGGGGCGGGGACATAAACAGATTTTTAACATGCCGTTTTCCCTCCGTCTTTCTGAAAGCGGTGCACTGGATGATGGAAAAGAATGTGGTTTCTGACGGTTTCACGCACATCACAAGATGATGCACAGTGTACAACTACTAAAATCTGCTCTGTTTTGTACGACATGATTAATGATAACATTGTGTAAGCCAAAATACCGTACAGGCTACATGATGTTGTTATTTCAAAACTCCTCCATTGTTTCTTGTTTTTAGAAAAGAACTCAAAACTATTTTTAGAAACCTTTTTAAAATGACGATTCTAAATGACGTAAAATGGTTTATTTATCATTTGTTTATTGTTTTATATTGGTTTATTCATTGTATCTGATTTTTAAATGTTTTTTATTTATTAATATGACACTTGTTGACAGTTAATACGTTATTTGAAAAGCAATTTTTTTTATTGTTAATACAAAATCTAAATCCTACATTTGTATAATATATACAGTAGACGTCAGAATTATTAGCCCCCCTTTGAATTTTGTTTTCTTTTTAAAATATTTCCCAAATGATGTTTAATAGAGCAAGGAAATTTTCACAGTATGTCTGATATTATTTTTTCTTCTGGAGAAAGTCTTATTTGTTTTATTTCGGCTTGAAAAAAAGCAGTTTTTAATTTTTTAAAAACCATTTTAAGGTCAAAATTATTTGCCCCTTTAAGCTATTTTTATTCAACACTCTACAGAACAAACCTCAAGAACCCAATAATGCATCCCAGGGAGAGTGGCTGGCCCCTGGGGCAGCCCGCTGCGGTCACAGGCCCTTTAGCTGAAAGGCAAGGGGCCCTAAAGATCCCAAACTGCCTCCCAGGGACAATGTCTGGATCCTGGGGCAACCTGCTGGGGTCAGAGACCCTGCAGCTGAAGGGCAAGGGGCAATCAAGAGCCCAAACTGCAACCCAAGGAGAGTGGCAGGCCCCTGGGGCAGCCTGCTGGGATCACAGACCTTGCAGCTGGAAGTCAAGGGGCCCTCAAGAGCCCAAACTGCAACCCAGGGGCAGCCCGCAATAACAATAACTTGCCTAATTACCCTACCCTGCCTAGTTAACCTAAGCCTTTAAATGTCACTTTAAGCTGTATAGAAGTGTCTTGAAAAATAGCTAGTCAAATATTATTTACTGTCATCATGACAAAGATAAAATAAATCAGTTATTAGTAATGAGTTATTAAAACTATTATGTTTAGAAATGTGTTGAAAAAAATCTGCTCTCTGTTAAACAGAAATTGGAGGGGGGGAATAAACAGGGGGGCCGAATAATTTAGGGGGGCTAATAATTCTGACTTCAACTGTATATGCACAAATAATATTGTTTTATACAATAATATAATATTGTTTAGCTTCTTATTAAGTTACAATGGTCATTTTATCAAAATAAAATAATAAAGAACACTATAAAACAAACAAAGGCTCTATAATACAAGTTATATAATAAAAATTAATAAAACATTTATAAAGCATTTTTAGTTTTTATTTTACCAAGGGCGTCTGAAAAATATTTTGGTTCTTTTATCATAAAATAATAAACAGTGGAGTTTTGAAATATCTACATTTATGAATTAAATATTTGGCTTATACAATTAATATTTATCAAATCGTGCGAAACGGAGCAATTTTTAGTATAGGGCATCCGCTGCGTAAAACATATGCTGGAAAAGTTGGCGGTTCATTCTGCTGGGGCGACCCCTGATTGATAAAGGGATTAAGCCAAAAAGAAAATGAATAAATGAATGAATTATTATTTTTACCTTATTTTATTACAGTCTATGGGATTTATATACTCCCACATTAATTGATGATTAACGACTAATTGATGACTAAAACATTCGTCCTCCAGCCCTCTAGAACAGAGGTGGGCAAACTCGGTCCTGGAGGGCCGGTGTCCTGCATAGTTTAGCTTCAACTCTAATCAAACACACCTGAACATGCTAATCAGTGTCTTCAAGATCACTAATGATCTATAAGCAGGTATGTTTGATTAGAGTTGGAGCTAAACAGTACACCGGCCCTCCAGGATCGACTCTGCCCACCCCTGCTCTAGAACGTAAACAGATGGGGCTTCGCTAACTCTGCCACAAGATGAGTTGAAGAAATCTTTTCAAAGCTTCAACTGAGATGAACGGAAACTGAAGCGAAACGCCGCACGCTGACGACACCTGCTGGTCAAAACAATGTATAAACGCACTAAAATGACCTGCAACATCGACTCCCTCCGATGTTAAACACTGGTTTAAAGCAAATGGGTCGTTTCATTTGACTCTTTTTGAAATTCAAACACTTAAACGCAACAAAAGAATAACATTTCTGGTAGCTTGAAAGCAGCACGAGTCATTTTCACAACGGAAAAATCCATAATAACTACGATAAATGCCATCGGTTTCAATTAGAAACTCTGGAGATCGATTCAAAAACATCTTTTATTGTCTCTGAAACTCCATGTCAACCCAACGACAGCAGCTCAATGTTGAAAAGTCGAGGGACGTACATTAATACAAACAATAACAGAAGATCACACAGCTCTTAATAATATATAGTTATATATTTATTCATACTGCCATATCCATTTATATTGGTTAATTGTATAAAATAAAAATAAAAACTAAAATTAAAAATCAAAAGTACAGTCTTTGTGAAGGTTTCGATCCCCAAGGATTAAAATGGTTTCATCCACGTCGCCTTGATCACTCGATTTACCGTCTCAAACTGTGACCCCCAGATTGTAGATGTGTCCCGAAATCAGTCACACACTCACTGAGAACAAGCTGTGTTGATTAAGATGGTGTGCGTGTGTGTGTGTATGTGTGTGAGAATGACAGAGAGATAGAAAGAGAAAAAGACAGAGGCGATCAGGCATCAAAAATAAGGTAAAATCCAACAAATTACCTGTGCAATTATAGACGAGAAGGAACAGTATTTTTGGGGGGGAACGTAACATTAAAAATGTATTATTTTTATATAGATATCAGTATTATTTAGGGCTTTATCAGCTATAAAGAAACTATATCAATGTTTTGTGGTCTTTCTGGTGTAAAAAACTAGTAAAACAACCCTTGACATGTGCAATATTATCATTTACCAGCTTGAGTTAACAAGCACATCTGTTATAGAGTGTAATGAAAGTGTAAATAAAGCATCTCTGTGGACTGCAATATTAATAAACGACAAGAGAATATTTCTTCTTGTTAATCAACCTGTTTGCATCTCCAAAAGAGGATTTAAAAAAGGAGCACGTTGTCCAAGTGACAAGTTTCAGAAAAAAAAATAAGAAGAAAACATCAGGAAATGGTCCTCAACTCGACTAAAGTCTTTAGTAACAAATGGAACAATCTGATTGGATCCCAAGCTACATCATTTCTGAAGGGATAACATGGTGAGGAAACATTTTTTTAAAAGTGAAAACAGCTGACATGTAATGGCTGAATGTAACGGTGTGTGCAAATCTCAATGATATATATAATACGTTATAACCAGTTGGTAAAACTAATTAAATATGTACAAAACGAACATGTCAAAGTCATATTTTGCCTCAAAATCAAAAGAAACTCAAACATAGAACACCCATAATTTTATCATTACTGATGCATCTACACAACAATGTGCTAAAGAATTAAAAGCCTTTAATTTGCATTTTTTGAAGCTTCTCTTAAGGACAACTACATTGTAAAAACAATGCCTATTCAATTGAATCCTTGTATATATCCACTTTAATATATACAAATATATAATTGCGCACATCCATACATGTCTATACCATGCGCATGTCATTCGACATCAACGATTTTATGAAATCGCTTACAAAATACTTTACAAAAGCATCGATTTTTAAACTCGTTTCCAAAAAAATGGCATTTTAGGCTCCTAAATTGCACTGCTGTGTCAAGAAACATAAGAAACATTTTGAAAAATTAAAAAAAAAAATACATCTTTAGTTAAAGTTGTTGTGTAAATGACCTATTAAAAGGGTTAGTTCACCCAAAATTTTAAATTGATAATTTACTCAACCCTCAAATTGTTTCAAACCCATTTGAGTTTCTTTTTCTGTTGAACACAGAAGAGGATATTTTGAAAAATGTTGAAAACGGGTAACCATTGACTTGTCATAATATTAGTTTTTTCTACTATGGAAGTCATTTGTTTCTAGCATGCTTCAACTTATCGTAATTTGAAGGTTTGGAACCATTTCAGGGTGAGTAAATACACTGAAATAATTTTAAAAATTTTACGTTAAGTGGTTGTAATCCATTTATTTGGGTTAAATTTAAGTAAATTTGATTGGTTCGTTTAAATTCAACCCATATGAATTGTTTGCAACAATTTTGCAGAAATTATTATTTTTTTCAGTGTAGTGAGCAGATTTTTGGGTGAACTACCCATTTAAATAGCTTGTATATACACTGTTTTTAAAATAATTTTTTGTTTCATATTTGAGGGCTAAAATATGACCTAGACATGTTATCAACAGCCTAATGCAGGATAATTCTGGCACATGAAGATTGCTGTATTGTGTGAAGCACATTTCAACACTCAGCATCCTGTTTATAAGCATCGTCTCGAAGCTGATGCTGTCAAATGATCAGACTATCTGTAAACCAGACCGAAGGGGGAAAAAATATCCTTTTATTAAATATATATAAAATGTGAAGAATCTAGGGCTGGGTGATATGAGCACATGACGTACATCATGGAGACGTCTATTTGATGCTTTTGTGCTTACATCTGGAATATGTATTTATTAAACCATTTGCTCATCTGCAAAACATCTATTAGATTTCAATTTCCAGATGTTAAATAAACGTTTTGAATATGTATTTACAGTGCTTCAAATGTAGAATGTTTGTACAGCAGACCTTTTTAAGATGTTTATCAGACTTTGAAGACAAATGATCTTTATAATACATGTTTCAGATGTATGTGTGCTATCTGGGTGCATATCGTTAACGTGGAAAAAAATCCTAAACTATAATAGATTTTTTAAATTCTGTGAATATCACAATATGTAAATATGTGGGCATGGCTAATGATGTTGGACTGAGGGAAATTTAATATTTTTATATTTATTTTTATATTTATTTATATTTTTATATTTGTTTACACATTCATTTTCCATAATTAAGATTCAGCATTTCCAACAGACTTACATTATAATATATAATATATATATATATATATATATATATATATATATATATATATATATATATATATATATATATATATATTGTGTAGGTTCATCTGAAATATGTATTTATTAGAGCATTCACTCATCTGCAAAACATCTACTAGACGTCAATTTACGAACACTGAATAGGCATTTGAATTATTCCAGGTGTTTAAAATTTTGAATGTTTTCAGACCTTTTTTAGATGTTTATCAGACCTTTGAAGACAAAGATTTATACATGTTTCAGATGTATGTGTGCTATTAGGGTGCATATTGTTACAGTGAAAAAAAAAATCTCAACTATAATAATTTATTAAATTCTGTAAATATCATGTAAATATGTAGGCGTGGCTAATGATGTTAGACTGAGTGAAATTTTTGTTTCATAATACATTATATATATGAATAATCTAGGATTGGGCAATATGAGGGTATAGGCATAGCACGCATTTATCACAGAGAAGTTTATCTGATGTCTTTCTGCATACATCTGGGAAATATGTTTTTACTATAGGAATTGCTCATCTGCAAAACATCTATTAGATGTCAATTTCTGGATGTTAATTAGATATATAGTATAAAGTGTTTTGAAAATTTGTACGTTGACTTTGTGCTTACAAATGGAATTTGTATTTATTAGAGCATTTGCTCATCTGCAAAACACCTTTTAGACGTAAATTTCCAGGCGTTAAATAAACCTTTTGAATACGTTTTTGAGGTTTTCAAATTTCGAATGTTCATACAGCAGATGTTTTTAAGATGTTTATCAGACCTTTGAAGACAAAGATCTTTATAATACATGTTTCAGACGTATGCGTGCTAGCTGGGTGCATATTGTTACTGTGGAAAAAAATTAACAACCGTAATTGATTTATATAATTCTGTGTATATCACAATATGTAAATTGGTGGGCGTGGCTAACTGCAGCTGCATTATGTAAGACTGAGGGAAATTTTCGTTTACATATCATACATCATACATTTACATATTATGTTTTCATACATAAGATTCAGTGTTTCCAACAGACTTGCATAATATGCGTCACGGCATATGTGTGTGTGTGTGTGTGTGTGTATGTATATATATATATATATATATATATATATATATATATATATATATATATATATATATATATATATATATATATATATATATATATATATATATATATATATATATATATATATATATATATATGTATGTATAATATATATATATATATATATATATATATATATATATATATATATATATATATATATATATATATATATATATATATATATGTGAAAATCGACTCTCTGCCAGCAGGAGGCGCATATGGGTATCAAGAAATAGCAGTTTCCTCTGTAACTTGTACTTTAACAGACATTATAGACAGGACTTTCCCCAGTCATTGTAAGCGTGGTATTAAATAACTAGATTGCGAAATATATTATTACAGTGAAGTAAAATTACTCGTACTGTGCTATAGAATTTTGGCCATATCATCCACCTCTTAATATCAGGTGCAATGAGAAAGATTAACATCTCCCTAAAACATAAAACACACACAGTGATCTCGTATACGGCTGAACGTGATCGCATCGGGGTCTAAAAACACTGGACTGGATGAACAAATGCCTCTCCGAGTGAGCAAAAACCTCTGACTGAGCAAAATAAATAAACTGATGACATCTAAAGGTCACATGCTATCACAAAAAACGTCAAAATATGACCTTTTTATTGCATATTTGATCTGCTGGAATACTTTTCTTTTCTAAAGAGGAAACAAAAACGTATAAAGGTAAATCTAGCAGTCGGTTTGTTAATCCCAGCTGTCTGAAGTGTAAAATTACGAGTACTTTTTAGGAACAACTGCATATAAATTAATAATTATAATCGTTTTCATCATCTGAAACATATAATGATGTTTTAATGCCACAAATAGGCATCAATAGGCAACCATATCCGTATACATCCATCTGTACACTTTCAAGAAGCCCTATTCAAATATTCTACTTATATTGCAACTCATTTCAGTAAGATCATCTTCTAATGCTTACCTAAACACATAAAGTAAAACAGACGGCAACATTTTCACCATCTCAAAACAGAAAAAGAGCACAATTGTGAGGAAAACCAGTACAAACAAACGCTTCTGATTGTTTTCATAATGAGAGATCAGTGTGTTTGTGCGCTGGATTATGAGCACTGATTGTAAAGTACGTGCTTATGCTTGATTTATTTCCTCGATTTGTTTGGAGGACGGAGGACAATCGGCGGAGACGTGAAAAACAAAAACACTTCAGGCCTCATTCATGAAACACAAAAATAAATCAAACTGTAATTCATTCATTCGAAAAATACATTACAGATTAAATATAATGGTCTTTGATGCTTTATTACAATGGTCTGAAACTTGATTCCTGGAGGGCCACAACTCTGCACAGTTTAGTTCCCACCACCTTCAACTAACACCTGCTTAATAGGCTCTGGTGGTCTTGCACACTTTGATTAGTTGGATCAGCTGTGTTTGACTAGGGTAGGAGGCCTATGCTTTGTTATAACAACCTTAATTACTTAAAGCACGTCTTGCTTTGTATGTCTTGCGGGGTTTTACCTTTGTTCTAGAGTCAGATTTCCAAAAATTATCTAAATATTGTTAGATTTTTTCAATTGTGCTGTAAATATAAACCACTTCCATACTTATCATTCAGTAAAAATCACTTTTATACAATTTTATTGTGTAACTTTTACAATAGATCTAGAATTTTGTCAAATTATGCCAAAATTGTGAAAGAAATATTTAATTGAGAATAATTCATAGCAGACACACACACACAATGAAAATAAATTCAATTTAAAAAATATTATATATTTTTATTTTCAATGTTTACATATATACATATGATTGTAAATATTATATTTACATTTTATTTTCACCATGCTTATATACACATTTTTACATTGTCAATGCAAGTTGCAATATTTATTTTGCATTATACTTATGCAAAATAAAATATATATACATACAGGGTGATTCAAAAAGAATACCACAACTTTGAAAATCTGCATTTAATCAAATATACATGATGGAACCTTGGGTAATTAATCAATGTGAAGAGTACTTAAAGTTTTTTTCAGAAGTAAACAAGTTCATAGATGTTCAATATGACCCCCTCCAGACACTCGAGTGACACAACAACCCGAAAGTTGTGGTATTCTTTTTGAATCACACTGTATATATTTAGATATATTTCTATAATTTATATTTTGTCTTCAGTTGAATATTTCGTGTTTGTAATATGACAAAATTTTATGTATGCCTGTATGTATGCCTGTATGTATGTTATTTTTGATTCTCAATTAAAGGATAAATACTTCAAATTATATTTAAAAATAGTAGTTTAATTTTATATATATATATATATATATATATATATATATATATATATATATATATATATATATATATATATATATATATATATACACACACAGTTGAAGTCAGAATTATTAGCCCCCCTTTGATTTTTTTTTTCCTTTTTTTTTATATTTCCCAAATGATGTTTAACAGAGCAAAGAAATTTTCACAGTATGTCTGATAATATTTTTTCTTCTGGAGAAAGTCTTATTTGTTTTATTTCGGCTAGAATAAAAGCAGTTTTTAATTTTTTAAATCCATTTTAAGGACAATATTATTAGCCCCTTTAAGCTATATACTTTTTTGATGGTCTACAAAATAAACCATCATTATACAATAACTTTTATAATTACCCGAACCTGCCTAGTTAACTTAAATAACCTAGTTAAGCCTTTAAACGTCACTTTAAGCTGTATAGAAATGTCTTGAAAAATATCTAGTCAAATATTATTTACTGTCATCATGGCAAAGATAAAATAAATCAGTTATTAGAAATGAGTTATTAAAACTATTATGTTTAGAAATGTGTTGAAAAAATCTGCTCTCCCGTAAACAGAGATTGGGGAAGAAAATAATCAGGGGGCTAATAATACACATTAACACCCGCCAACCTGTCAAATGCAGGTAGATTTCAGCTGACGGGTTAGACAAACACTCCCACTAGCCGCTTTGGCTGGTTGGAAATAATTTTTAAACTGTACTTTTCTTTAAAGCAGGGTTCGACAAAAGAGATGGCCCAACATGGGTGCAAATGTGATCTTAGAATCGAGCAGCAGCACGACTGACAAAAATATCTGTGTTCGCACAAGCAAAAGAAAGCAGGTGAATACCGAATGAGAGGATGAACACTCACTGATGTGATGCGTGCGACTGTTTAAAACGTTTTTTCAGCTCTGAAAAATCATGTAAATAAAAACTAATTGTAATATGACACTATGACACCATGACCCATTTGCTCATGTTCACTGAGCAAGCTCATACACCACACACAGAAAGTGAAATTAATAATATGGACATAACACAAAATCTAAATCCAGTAATTTTAGCATGCCAAAGTCAAATTTATGCATTTAAAAATATTTTGGCAACATTAAAATTGTGAAAATGGCGAGTGGCCAGTAACATTGGAAAACTACTAGGCACAATGGTTGGTGATCAAAAAAGTTAATGTCAAGTCCTGTTTAATATTTATATATAAGTTTGGGGTCAGTAAGATTTTTAAATGTTTTAAAATAAGCTTCTCCTGCTCACCAAGGCTGCATTTATTTGATCAGAAATACAGTACAAATTGTAAAGTTGTGAAATGTTATTGCACTATAAAATAACTGCTCAAAAGTAGTTTATAATTTCATTTAATCCATTGATTTTAAAGATATATTTTTAGCTTCATTAATCGAGTCTTCAGAGTCACATGATCCTTCAGAAATCACTCTAATAGTAACTATTATTATTATTAATATTGTTAATAGTATTATTATTATTATTATTATTATTATTAATAGTATTATTATTATTATTATTAATGTTATTAATAGTATTATTATTATTATTATTATTATTATTAGTATTATTATTATTATTATTATTATTATTAATATTATTATTATTATTATTATTAATAGTATTATTATTATTATTATTATTATTATTATTAATAGTATTATTATTATTATTATTATTAATAGTATTATTATTATTATTATTAATAGTATTATTATTATTATTATTATTATTATTATTATTATTAATGGTAATAGTAATAAAAGCAAGAATGACTTTTATTGATTATTTATCTGAGAAATTAATAGTGCTTGTTTCATGAATGAAGCCTGGTGATCTTCTCTTTCTCCATCAGAATTGAATAACAGACATTCTCTCTCTCTCTCTCACACACACACACACACACACACACACAAACACACCAGTAAACATTGTGATTATTCAGTACGACACTCTATTTGCCTTACTTCTGCATGTTGTCTGTAACCCAGACCCCTTCTGAGGAGATTTCCAATAAAAAATAAAAAAAAACAGAAGAGAATCATGCTTGAAGAATATCCAGTCCCTGCTCAACAAAGCCACAAGAGTGACACAAACAGAGAGAAAGAGTGAGTGTGTGTGTGTTTGTTTGCGTGTGAATGTGTAAGAAGCAAATCCTTAGGGGTTCACAGGTGGAAAAAGAAACACACCGGTAAAAGTGTGTTTAGTGGTGATAAAGGTGAGCTGGTTTACCGTCTGATGGTCTCGCATTTCTTATCTCCAATCAAGTGGTCCGTTCCAATAAAACAATGAGGATGAGGTGTTTCTGAGCAGCGGCCGTGTGTTCGTCATAAAGGCCTCTCCTCTGAAGAGTTTGTCAATGAACAGAGTAGCACATTCCCCCAGTTGGTCTGGTATAAAGCCGTCGAATGGACTGTAGTGTGTCTTAAAGCTCATGTCTGCATGTGGGGTTTCTGTCTGTTTCGTCTTCATCATAGAAGGACACAGCAGCGACAGAATCTCTGCCGGCTCCCGCCCACTGAAGGAGGCGGAGTCACTGGTGCAAAGTAGGCGTGGACTTTAATGTTGGGCAGGTGAGTCTGAGGAGAAAGAGAGGGAAAACTGAGAATAAAGCAACTGACATGAGGCATTCGGTTAACCACATTTGGCCACGTCGAGACTTTTACTTTCACGTCTTTATCTAGACAAACTTTATATCATATATATTCTTTCATATATCATTTTTAGGTCTGAGATGATGGTTTAGGGGTTAAATAATTGTATTTAATTGTTCAAATCAATCTAATTGTTAAAAACAAGAGAAAAACAACTGCAGGATGATTCTAATGTGATATAAATGTATTAAAAAAAGGAATTTTAGTTGCATTTTTAAAATCCAATAGTCGATCCAATTACTATCTATATTGTTTTAAAAAAAAAAAAATGTAAAAAAATAATAAATAAGAGCTTATAGGGTTAGCTAAAACCATAAACCTAGCCAGTTTTGTTTCATGAAATAAAATAAACATTAACAAATTTTATTTCAGATAGTTGCTAAACTATTTCTAAAATTGTATATATATATATATATATATATATATATATATATATATATATATATATATAATATATATATATATATATATATATATATATAAATTTATAAAAAATATATATATATACATATATATATATATATATATATATATATATATATATATATATATATATAAATTTATATAAATTTATTATATATATATATATATATATATATATATATATATATATATATATATATATATATATATATATATAAATTTATTATATATATATATATATAGAAAATGGGGGGAAAAAATAAACAGGGGGGCTAATAATTCTGACTTCAACTGTATATGAAGGTGGTGTTGTTGTGCTCACCCTCAGGCGTTTGATGCCAGCGCGGGTGATCTGCTGGCAGTCGTACAGCTCGATGCGGTCTAGACTGTGGCAGGTCTTCAGATGCTCCAGTGAAGCGTCGGTGATGAGCGGACAGTTGTCCAGCTCGATCACCTCCAGCCGGTCGTGAGCGCAGGGGCCACTGCCCAACTGACGGATCCCATCATCAGTGATCAGCTCACAGTGAGACAGACTCTGAAAAACACACACAACAATGATATTATGTCTTATGATCACAATGCATGAGCACATACTGTTGAAGTCAGAATTATTAGCCCCTCAGAAGATTTTTTTTCAACGCATTTCTATAGTAGTTAGAAATAATAGTCATTATAACAGTTTTAATAACTGATTTCTTTTCTCTTTGCCATGATGACAGTCCATAATATTTGACTAGATATTTTTCAAGACACAAGTATTCAGCTTAAAGTGACATTTAAAGGCTTAACTAGGTTAATTAGGCAAATCATTGTATAACAGTGAGTTGATCTGTAAATAATTGAGAAAAAATATATAGCTTAAGGGGGCTATTAATTTAGACCTTAAAATAGTTTTTAAAAAGTTACAACGGTTTTTATTCTAGCTAAAATAAATCAAATAAGACTTTCTTTAGAATAAAAATTATTATAGGAAATACTGTGAAAAATTCCTTGCTCTGTTAAACATCATTTGGGGAATATTTGATAAAGAAAACAAAATTCACAGGAGGGTGAATAATTTTGACTTTAACTGTATGAAACACACATGAAAGCGCATATGAAAAATGAAATGGATACAAAAAAGCATTGATTTCATATTCTATTTAATTAATAAATCTTACACTTAAGTTACATACAGTCAAGCCCGAAATTATTCATACCCCTAAAAAACTCTGACTAAAGATACTTTTATTCAACCAGCAAGTTATTTGTTTGTTTTTTGTTTTGTTTTGTTTTTAACCAGAAATGACACCAACTGCTCTCAAAAGATAATAAGACCAAGCACAAGTGGCATGAATTAATGAAGTAAAAATGAAGTAAAAATTTTTCAAAAATGTTTCTTTAAGTAAGAATTTGCAAGGGGTATGAATAATTTCAGGCTTGACTTGTAAATGAATATTAATTAGCTGAGGTAAAAGACAAAATGTAAAAAAAAGATATTATTATTTTTAAGAAACATTATTTACAGTTGAAGTCAGAATTATTAGCCCCCCTGAATTATTCACCCCCACTTATTTTCTTCCCCAATTTCTGTTTAACAGAGAGATTTTTTTCAACACATTTCTAAACATAATAGTTTTAATAACTCATCTCTAATAACTGATTTATTTTATCTTTGCCATGATGACAGTAAATAATATTTGACTAGATATTTTTCAAGACACTTCTATACAGCTTAAAGTGACGTTTAAAGGCTTAACTAGGTTAATTAGGTTAACTAGGCAGGTTAAGGTAATTAGTCAAGTGATTGCATAGCGATGGTTTGTTCTGTAGACTATCAAAAAAAATTTATAGCTTAAAGGGGCTAATAATATTGACCTTAAATTTTTTTTTCTTTTTATTAAAAACTGCTTTTATCCTAGCCGAAATAAAACAAATAAGTCTTTCTCCAGAAGAAAAAATATCAGACATACTGTGAAAATTTCCTTGCTCTGTTAAACTTCATTTGGGAAATATTTAAAAAAGAAATAAAATTTAAAGGGGGGCTAATAATATTAGTGGGGCTTGATATTTAGAAGTATTTTTTGCCTTGTACAAATTGCCATAAATTCTTACCAGAACTTGTAGTCGAGGGCAGTGTATAGAGAGTTGGATGAGCGTAGCATCTGTAATCTATTCAAAAAGAGTTTACAATATAGCATATGAAACATTAATTAACTTTATTACTTATAGACAACTTTTTATGAATAGTTCATAATCGACTGGGAATAATATTCTAGAACTTTGTATGTAGCAAAGACTATTAACATATGCAAGGAAAAAAATGTAACCTTTTTCTTATTTTAGTAGTTATTTGATATACAGCTAAAATAAAAAAATAAAAAAATCTATATACACTCAATAAAAAAAAAATGGAAAAATTACTTACACAGTAAAAAATGCTGGTTTCCACACAATTCTTTCTTGTAGTCCCAACACAAATCAATTAAGTTAACTTAATTGTTTTTGCATATTTAAGTAGATTGAATAAAAAATAATTAAATTTAAAAATAATTAAAAATGAGAATTGTGTTGTTTTAACTTATTTTAAATAATTAGTTTGAACAAGCAGCAAAAGTCATTTTTTGAGTGTGCTATGACTATTACTACATAGTTACTACAACAACAAAAAAAACTACTTATGCCGAGTCCAGACTGTAGGATTTTCAAAGTAGTTACATCACAGGTGTTTTCACGCTGCATGACCATCTGGGGTAGCGTTCCTTCGCTGATGTGTTCACACTGCAAGATGGATCGGCGACAGGGGGTTTCACACTGACAGGGGGTTTAAGAATTGCTGAAACGTTGTCTCGGTCCACAAACTACGTCTCACAACCAAACACACATGAGAAGTGAGATCGAAACAACGCGATGAGAAAGAAGCCTTTAGTGGGGTGGAAAATTTGAAGGGAATTAGCAATATCTCTTTTTTGGACCCGGTTGTGGTATTGCCCATGTGACACGTCAAACAGACATGGCTGCTTCTGCCAAATTTCCACTAGTTTTTCCTGCATTTCTTAGGTCCAAATAGACCGAAAAGAAGCCCTTTTAACTTCTCCCCCAACCTCCCGCTGGCCTGCAGATGATCACACTAGTGGATGCTGCGCTCTGATTGGCTGTGGGAGATCACCGATGTTATTTTCAATCAGAACACATTTCACACGGCATGATTTTGAACCACCGGCAGGACCAGATATTTAGCATGCCAAATATCTGATGGGTGTCGGCGACTCATCAGCGATTCTCTCAGATGGCGTCTTTGATAGTTCACACGGTGTGATTGTTACTGACGTGAACGAGCACCGATTTGCCTGCGATTTCAGGCATTTGTCAGCGATTTCTCAAAACCTGTCTGCGAATCAAAATCTGGGGCTAAAATCATGCAGTCTGAACTCAGCACTACTACCAAAAAAAAAAAGAAACAGTAATAAAAATCAACATTTTTTCAAACCACTATAACTTTTATTTAAAAAAATTATCACAATGAAATATAAATATAAAATGTATATCTTTATATAAAACAAATAACATTTAAATACAGTATACCAATTTAAAATATTCCAGTTGTGATGAGTGATGCTTCACAAAGAAAAAAAAATAGGGCGGGGCTTGTTTTTGTTTATGTTAAATTGATTGGACGGTTGTGGTTTTGCTATTGATGTGATTGACGGGTTGATCCCACCCTCAACGACCAATCAGAGTAGAGACAACGGCAAAGAGGGAGGCGATTTTAGTTGATTACGAAATAACAACTTACAATAAATACTCTAATATTAATAACTAATAGCTGTCCATACTTTCAGACCAAGCCATTCCGACTCACCTGTACACACTCTTCTAAATCCATCTTTTCTAGTTCGTGACAATTCTGCGAAAGCGGAGGAAGAGAAGAGGACAGGAGGCATTTGATTTGTGTTTGTTAGACGCTCAGGAGGATCAGCACAGATGGATTGTGGGATTGTTTACTCACCCGTGCTAGTGAGGTGAAGCCTACATCTGTAAGCTGAGAGCAGCGAGCCACCTCTAATATTCTACACACACACATAAACACACACAAGCGATCATTCACCGTTTCAGAGAGCAAGTAGGGCCCAATGCAGATTTTTCAGCTGATGTGTAAAAAGGTGTAAAAAGTACATTTGTGATGAAAAAACTACATTTTATTTCTTAGAGTTTGGTTAAAAATGGCTAGTTGTTTTTTGACATTGTATTTTCTTCAGTCTTATGCACATTAATTACGGTAGGCACACTATTATGCATGTTTAACAAGCAAGAACAAATGAAGTGCGGTTTTACATAGCAGGGTTTCAGTTTGTAAAGTAACACTCCACTTTTTTGGACACTCCCCTGGAGCTAAACTGTTTTAATTTAACCATTTTTAATCCATTTAGCCGATCTCCGGGTCTGGCGGGAGCACTTTTAGCTTAGCTTAGCATAAATCATTGAATCGGATTAGACCATTAGCATCTTACTCAAAATTCAAAAAAGTTTGAATAGTTTTCCTATTTAAAGCTTGAAGCTCCTTTTTTGGGAAAAAGGTTCATTTTTACAGCTCCCCTACAGTTAAACGGTTGAGTTTTACCATTTTTTTTATTCATTCAGGAGCACTTTTAGCTTAGCTTAGCATAAATCATTGAATTGGGTTAGAGCATTAGCATCTCATTTAAATGAAAAAAAAGTTTTGATAATTTTCCTTTTTTCACAATAATTATTAGTAGTATTTTCGCAATGATATTACACAGTGCCTGAAAATAGTCCCCATCTAGGTTAACAACGCTGCGTAATAAGCCATGGTACAGCAGCAAAGTTCTTTATTATTACGCCAAAATGAGAGTATAGATCCATTCTGGCCTAGAAAAAGAGCACCTTTTCGTTTACTGTCAGTCCGAGTA
The DNA here is from genome assembly GCF_903798145.1 of Danio aesculapii. Classification (NCBI taxonomy): domain Eukaryota; kingdom Metazoa; phylum Chordata; class Actinopteri; order Cypriniformes; family Danionidae; genus Danio; species Danio aesculapii. The sequence continues at coordinate 6,085,691 of NC_079453.1, forward strand.
TGCAATGTAGCTTCAGGCTTTAAATAGGAAAACTTTTTTGAATTTTGAGCGAGATGCTAACGGTCTAATCCAATTCAATGATTTATGCTAAGCTAAGTTAAGCTAAAAGTGACCCGAAGATCAGTTAAATGGATAAAAAAAAAGGTAAAGCTCAACTGTTTAACTCTAGGGGCAGTTGTAAAAATGAACTTATTTCCCCAAAAATGGTCTAATCCGATTTAATGATTTATGCTAAGCTAAGCTAAAAGTGCTTCTGCCAGATCCAGAGATTGGCTAAATGGATTTAAAAAATGGTAAAACTCAACCGTTTAACACTTAGGGGAGTTGTGAAAATGAGCCTTTTTTCCCCAAAAAGTAGCTTCAAGCTTTAAATGGGAAAACTATGAAAACTTTTTGAATTTTAAGCGAGATGCTAATGGTCTAATCCGATTCAATGATTTATGCTAAGCTAAGCTAAAAATGCTCCCGCCAGAACTGGAGATCGTATAAATGGATTAAAAAATGGTAAAGCTCAACTGTTTAACTCTAGGGAAGCTGTAAGAATAAGGCTATTTCCCCAAAAAGTTGCTTTAAGCTTTAAATAGGAAAACTATTGTGAATTATGAGCAAGATGCTAATAGTCTAATCTGATTCAATGATTTTTGCCAAGCTAAATGTGCTCCCGCCAGACCCGAAGATCGGCTAAATGGATAAAATAATGGTAAAGCTCAACTGTTTAACTCTAGGGGAGTTGTAAAAATGAGCCTATTTCCCCAAAAAGTAGCTTTAAGCTTTAAATAGGAAAACTAATAAAAAATTTTGAATTATGAGCTAAATGATAAAGGTCTAATCTGATTTAATGATTTATGCTAAGCTAAGCTAAAAGTGCTCCCACCAGACCCGAAGATCGGTTAAATGGATTAAAAAATGGTAAAACTCAACTGTTTAACTCTACGGGAGTTGTAGAATAAGCATATTTCCCCAAACAAACGTGTTCCTTCAAGCATCTTTAAGTCTTAAATAATCTTAAATATGATTTTTACTTATTTTATTATGCAAAATGCCTTGAAAATTTGTTTTAAAAGGCACTATTTACAAAATCAAGTTTGTAATTATAATTATTATTATTATTATTATTATAATACACCCATGAAAAAAAATTCCCCTCACAAAATTTGACTAAAACACATCAAATAAATCCTGTAATTCAGAGAAACTCGAATTTTCAAGCGTTCTCTTAGGTTCATTTTAGACAAGCTTTAATTTTTGTTATATGGTGAACACACAAAGAAGATATTTTTAAAAATGCTTCAAACTGATAACTACCATTGACTTCCAATGTAACCATTTTTCCTACTATGGATGTCAATGGCTGCCAACATTTTTCAAAATATCTTGTTTTGTATTCAACAGAAAAAGTGAATAATATGGATAAAATAAAATGGAACCACTTGAGAGTGAGTACATTTTAATTTTGGGGTGAACTGTCCCTTTAAGACTAACATATTAAAAAGATAGTTCACCCACAATAGAAAATCCTGACATTATTTACTCACCCATCACTTGTCCAAACTGGTCTGACTTTCTTCTGTTGAACACAGAAGGTATTTTGAAGACAGTTTTAATCCTGTAACCATTGACTTTCACAGTATTTACGTTTCCTACTATGGAAGTCAATGGCTACAGGTTTTTAGCTATCTTCAAAATATCATCTTTGTGGTTCAACAGAAGAAAGAAACACATAAACAACTTCAGAGTGAGTAAATAATCCATTTAAAATTTTGGGGTGAACTATCCCTTTAATTCTAACAGCCAAACAGTTTTCATTTTGATTTCAGGGAACTTTAAGTTCAATTATTAGCCGTTCTACTTCTAACTTTTACTCGACTACATTCTCAGCCGGACACTTGTACTTTAAACGGAGCAAAATCACTTTCACTTAGAATTTTGGAGCATTTCTACACCCACAATGCACATGTAGGGTACCTGAGGCGAGGGCAGTTTTGTCCCAAGGCGTTGAGGATGGCGTCTGTAATATTTGCGCAGCCAGACACACATAAAGACTGCAGTCTATGGCACCCCCGGCAGATGGTGATGAGGCCTTCATCTGTGATCTGCTGCTCATTCACACACAGACACATCATCATGCCCATGTGTGCCAGAACACGAAGGTGAATGTGAATGTGCGCCACTTACTGAACACGTCTGCAAATTGAGCGTGACCAGCTCTGGACAATGCCCTCCAATATGCTTAAGTGCTTCATCTTCCAACTACACAGAAAAAAAAACAGACTGAGACATGACAAGCTTTCTCAAAATAATACACTCTCCATTATGTGATTAAAAATTCAACTTTGAGGGTGGTTTTTTTGCACAAAATGAGACGTTTTGAAGAATCAGTGATCATGAATTATCAAAATAAATGATGCGTTTTTAAGCAGACTGTCGTTACATTAAAAAATAATGAAATTAGTGGCTTATTACCTGCATATCATTAAGATAATGGATGTTTAATAGTACTTATAAAGTACATATTCTGCCTGATCAATTCCACTTTTCACTATTCCTACCTGATACCTAACTGCAACTATTACCCCTAACACCTATTACTAAGCACCAAATTAGCAGTATATTGAGCTAAAGATCATAGTTATTGGTTTGTTAATAGCAAGAACTCCTTCATTCATTCATTTTCCTTTGGCTTAGTCCCTTATTCATCAGGGGTCGCCACAGCGGAATGAACCGCCAACTATTCAGTCATGTGTTTTATGCAGCGGATGCCCTTTCAGCCCAACCTAGTACTGGGAAACATCCATACACATGCACATTCAAACTCATACATTATGGTCAATTTAGTACATCCAATTCCCCTATAGCGCATGTCTTTGGACTGTGGGGGAAACGGGAGCACCTGGAGGAAACCCACGCCAACACGGGGAGAACATGTAAACTCCACACACAAATGCCAACTGGCCCAGACGGGACTCGAACCTTCTTGCTGTGAGGTGACAGTGGTAACCACTGAGCCACCGTGCCACCCAATGGCAAGAATTGTCAATTATAATAAAAAGTGTGACCAAATATCCCATTTCTAATGTAAGCAAATGACAGATTTTAAGGTTAGTTAACACAGTTTACACTGTGGTCAAATTAATTATTGCTTAAACTAATGGCATAAATTTGGGTCACTACCAGTGGTGTAGTCCTTGCTATACGCACATATTCTCAGTATGCCTACTTTTTTCCACTAGCTGTTTGGGTATTATAACTTCTGAGGATCAATAATTGCATATTACCCTCGGTATACTCACTTGTTTTGCGTAGAGGTGTCTAATTTACGTGTATTCACATCCCCTTTAACTGTATACCAAATGTTTGTTTTTTTTTAATTCTCATCTTAATTTGTTGTTTTTCGAAGTCAACTGAATGATGTCTCGCTGAAACGTTCAGGTAGAATTATGAAACAGCATGGGCGGGTTGGGTGGGTAATAGTACACCACATTTTTTTTAGGACTACACCACTGGTCACTACTATAATATTTATTCATTCATTCGGGGTCGCCACAGCGGAATGAACCGTCAACTTATCCAGCACATGTTTTACGCAGCGGATGCCCTTCCAGCCGCAACCCTTCTCTGGGAAACATCCATACACACTCACTCACACTCATACACTACGGGCAATTTAGCCTACCCAATTCACCTGTACTGCATGTCTTTGGACTGTGGGGAAACCGGAGGAAACCCACGCAAACGCAGGGAGAACATGCAAACTCCACACAGAAACGCCGACTGACCCAGCCGAGGCTTGAACCAGCGACCTTCTTGCTGTGAGGCGACAGCACTACCTACTGCGCCACTGCGTCGCCTACTATATTATTTATTTATTTAGCTTTTATTTTCATGTTTTCAGCTATTTTTTATTTTAGTTTTTAACTGTTTTGGCATATTATTTTATAATTTCTTTTCTGTAATCATTTTTTATTTTGGTTTTAGTAATCTTAGACCTTAAGTTGGTTACCAAAATACAACTTTTTTAATGTTACTGCTTAATTTGAATCCCTAAAATATTTTTTTTTTGTTTTGTTTGCTATTTTCTATTTAAAATAATAACACTGTGGGTCATTTCTAATGATTACATTTCAATTAATTAATTTTTTTATTATATAGAATTTTAAATATAGCTGGCAGCTTGCTCTCCACAACTCTCACATGGTCATCCACTGAAGCTAAGCAGGGCTGCGCTCGGTCAGTACCTGGATGGGAGACCACATGTGAAAGCTAGGTTGCTGATGGAAGTGGTGTTAGTGAGGCCAGCAGGGGGCGCTCAACTTGTGATCTGTGTGGGTCCTAGTATATTGATGGGGACTCTATCAATATACTGATATATTGATGGGGACTGCTCAGTGAGCGGATGAGACGTTAAACCGAGGTCCTGACTCTCTGTGGTCCTTAACAATCCCAGGACGTCTTTTGAAAAGAAGCAGGGGTTTAACCCCAGCATCATGGCCAATTTTGCCCACTGGCCTCCGTCCATTATGGCCTCCTAACAATCCCCATATGATAAGTAGCTTCATCACACGGTCTCATCTCCACCAATCAACAGGTGTGTGGTGTGCGGTCTGGCACAATATGGCTGCCGTCACATCATCCAGGTGGATGCTGCACACTGGTGGTGGATGAGGAGATCCCCCCCAAACATGTGTAAAGCGCTTTGAATGTCCAGAAAAGCGCTTTATAAATGTAAAGATATATTACTATTATTATTATTATCATAAAAATTAATGCTGCATCTATGGGGACAGTAAATAATGTTGTTTTCTCTTCTGACTGTTGTTATTAATCTCACACAATATTTTCCTGTTTTCTGATAGTCTTGATAACATCATTGTCGAGTTTTTCTTTTATTATTTCAGCAAATAGGATTTTAAAACCATTATTTGTTGGACTCTCCCATTCACTGCGCTCTATATTTACCCAAGTCTTATGACTTCCACTGCTGAAAAACCCAAAAATGTAAAAAGGGTCCATATAGATCCCATATTTTGTTGGATTTAAACAAACTGTTTTATTAAACAGGTTTAAACATAATGCATTTAAATTCAAATGAGCGGAACCACAGCGGAATGAACCGCCAACTTATCCAGCATATGTTTTACGTAGAGGAAGTTTTCATTCATTATTCAATTCAGAAAAAAATTGTTTTTTTGTTCATGTAAACAATAATACCACTGTATAATACTTTAATTCTGAATGATTTGTGATACTGCAGTGATAGTAAATAGTGATGCACCAATTTTACAATTCTAGAGCCCATCACATCACTGTTTCGGTCAACAATTTCAGTCTTTTAAACCCTTTTTCTGTCACTTTTGGTAGTCGAAGTATCAGTGCAACTGAATGGGGTTATATTATGTAAGAAATACAGTAAAATTGCACAGACGTACCTGTGTGCAGCCCTTGAGGAACAGTCCTTTGAGTCCTGGACAACACCTCACGAGTGCTTGAATGCCGTCTTTGGTCACCTGATCGCACCACGAGATGTTCAACTGCTCCAGCAAAGGACAGCCCTCGCTATAAACCACACACACACAGTCATTTAGTTAATTTGTTGAGTTTAACATCATAGATAGGCTATTTTCATGGTGGGAAAACGTTTACTCCAGATATAGAGTATATTAAGGTTTAACTGTTGTAAAACGCTTCAAAAGAATGAAGTAAATAAAATAAATTCCTCACAGAAATAAAGCAAACACAATCGAATTAAACCTGCTTGATAGTTAAAGAGCTTTTACAAGTATAGTATCTTCTCCAAGTATTAAGAATGTGTGTGTCATTTTGGAGTTGGACCAGTTGGAAAAATGAATAGAGGTTTCCTTTAACAAACAATAGGGTTAATTTCAGGGAGTTTGTTTTTGTATGTAGAGCCCATTCTCTTTGCCATTTGTAATTAACATATGAACAAACAGAGTCTGCTTGGTGTTATTTAACCCTAGAGAAGCGTTCTACATAAACATCAAGTATATGATCGTCTTCTGACCTCAGAGCTTTGAGGGACAGGTTGGTGATTGAGGTGCAGGAGGCGAGATCCAAATGCTTCAGTTTGGGACAAAATTTACTCAAGCTGTTACAGGTACTGCAAAAAAGAGAAAGACACTGGGTCAGTGGAGATCACAAATAAAAGTTCATTACAGAGCTGGGTGGTATATCAGGTTGATGTTAAATATATCAGTGTATTTTTATAACCAATACAATAGAAGGTAATGTTGGTTGTATTGATTTGTAATAGTTTTACAAGAGCTGCATTTGCAAGTTGTCCTAAACACAAGTCATACTTTATATTAAAGGTTTTGATAGAACTTGTAATATACACTCACTGGTCACTTTATTAGTTACACCTTACTAGTACTGGGTTTGACCCCCTTTTGCCTTCAGAACTGCCTTTAATCCTTCATGGCACAGATTCAACAAGGTACTAGAAATATTCCTCAGAGATTTTGCTCCATATTGACATGATAGCATCACACTGTTGCTGCAGGTTTGTCAGCTGCACATTCATGATGCGAATAATCTCCGTTCCACCAAATCCCACAGGTGCTCTATTGGATTGAGATCTGGAGACTGTGGAGGCTATAAAAAATATCCCCCACACCATTATACCACCACCAGCCTGAACCATTGATCCAAGGCAGAATGGATCCATGCTTTTATGTTGTTGATGCCAAATTCTGACCCTACCATCTGAATGTTGCAGCAGAAATCGAGACTCATCAGACCAGGCAACATTTTCCCAATCTTCTATTGTCCAATTTTGGGGAGCCTGTGCGAATTGTAGCCTCAGTTTCCTGTTCTTAGCTGACAGGAGTGGCACCCGATGTGGTCTTCTGCTGCTGTAGCCCATCCGCCTCAAGGTTGGACGTGTTGTGTGTTCAGAGATGCTCTTCTGCAGACCTCATTGTAACGAGTGCTTATTTGAGTTACTGTTGCCTTTCTATCAGCTGAAACCAGTCTGGCCATTCTCCTCTGACCTCTGGCATCAACAAGGCATCTGCGGCCACAGAACTGCCGCTCACTGGATATTTTCTCTTTTTCAGACCATTCTCTGTAAACCCTAAAGATGGTTGTGCGTGAAAATCCCAGTAGATCAGCAGTTTCTGAAATACTCAGACCAGCTCGTCTGGCACCAACAACCATGCCACGTTCAAAGTCACTTAAATCCCCTTTCCTATCCCCTTCCCCATTCTGATGCTCGGTTTGAACTGCAGCAGATCGTCTTGACCATGTCTACATGCCTAAATGCATTGAGTTGCTGCCATGTGATTGGCTGATTAGAAATGTGCGTTGAGCTGATGGACAGGTGTACCTAAAAAAGTGGAAGGTGAGCGTATGTTTAACACTTTCAGTCTGAGGTGGTTTGCTCTCTGAAAAAGCAACATGCTCATTGAAAATAAGTGTTTCTTATAGAGAAGTTCATCGTCAACATCTTCACGCACCTGTCAGTAATCTTGGTGCAGCCATTGAGGCTGAGCAGCTCAATATTTCTGCAGTTCTGGGCAAACGTTCTGCAAGAGAAAAACAAATTTACCTGAATAAACTTTAAACAGTGATTGAATGCACCTCCAAGTCAAAGCGATGCCTGCGAGTTCAAGTTTAACAAAGTTTACAAGATCAAAGTGCACAATAACTTGTTTTATAGAGCATTTTCACAAGACTGTTATTTACGTGTTTAGCGGTCATCAGCATCTTAAATTCTTGAAAGTTTTTAATATTTAGATTTTTTTTCAAACTTATGAACATTTATATATGTATTGTATAATCTTTGCACCAAATTGCAAAATGAATTACCTCTTATATGAGGTGTTTCTATTGCAGTGTCTATGGTGGCGGGACAGCAGTTTGACGTTGTTCTCTCTTCTGGTTGCTATAATCATTCTTACACAATTTGTTTCCTTTTTCTGAAAGTCTTTATAACATCATTGTGGAGTTTTTCTTTTATTATTTCAGCAAACAGGATTGTAAAATAATCATTTGTTGTACTCTCCCATTCACTGCGTTCTAAGTTTACCCAACTATGACACAACTGAAAAACCTGGAAATGTGAAAAGAGTCTTCCAAAAAAAACTAAAAAAAACCCAAAAGATGCGATTCTGCATTCCCTGAAAAGAAAGTCATCAGTACTTCCAGTTTTTATAATTATTTTTTCGAGGTTTTCAACTTTATTGGATAGGAAAGTAGAGAGAACCTACAGGAAAGCATGGGGACTAGAGAGAGGGGAAGGATCGGCACAGGACCGCGAGGCGGAATCGGACTCGGGTCGCCGCGAGCACCGGAGTGCATGTGTCGACGCACTAACCACTACACCACTGACTCCGACGTACTTCTAGTTTTACTTCCTGCACAAACCTAGGTACATTTGTAACAAATCTGAATACAGTTAGTCTAATGGCCCATTTCCACTGAGTGGTACAGTACGGTACGGTACGCTTTTATGGCCGTTTCCACTGTCAAAAGGTACCAAAAAGCACATCGTACCATACCACTTTTTGGGTCCCAAAAGGCGGAGCAAGATGCAAAGCTGAGCACTATTAGTTTACAGAGAAGCGTTACTATCGCGTACACAAGCCAGGAGAATGAAAACAAAGGAAGCGCCATTTTTAAATATTCAGGAGAGACATTACACCATAATAATATATACATATAATAACAAGCCATGGTCGACCCAAACTCAAACAAACCTTGTTGTTGTCTTGATGAACACGTTTCAGTACGCTTTTATGGCCGTTTACACTGTCAAAAGGTACCAAAAAACAAACCGTACCATACCATTTTAGTACAACAAAAGTCAAGTCAAGTCAAAGTTTATTTATAAAGCGCTTTTTAAAAACAACAGGTGCTTAAAGTGCTGTACACACATACACCATTTAAAACAAAGGACAAATTCAACAGACACATGACTCTCATATGGTATTAAAAGCTAAAGAGTAAAAATGGGTTTTAAGACTTGATTTAAAAACAGAAAGGGTTGCAGCCTGCCGTAGGGATGCAAATTATTCCAAAGTTTGGGGGCCACCACTGCAAAGGCACGGTCCCCCCTGGTTTTTAACCTTGCGCGTGGAACAGCCAAAAGTAGCTGATCAGTACATCTAAGTGCCCTTAATGGAGTGTACAATTGGATTAATGAGGACAAGTATCTTGGTGCTAGTCCATTTAGGCATTTAAACACCAAAACTAAAATCTTAAAATGTATCCTAAACTGTACGGGAAGCCAATGAAGAGAAGCCAGTATAGGTGTAATGTGGTCCCGTTTGCGTGTCCCCGTCAGCAAACGTGCAGCAGCATTTTGCACCCTCTGCAGACGAGTAATGGAGGTATGGCTAATACCCACATAGAGGGCATTACAATAATCTAGTCGAGTCGAGATAAAAATATGTATTACCCTTTCAAAGTCGTTAAAGGACAAAAAAAGACTTTAATTTGGATAATTGCCTCAACTGGAAAAAGCTAGCTTTAATTACCGAATTAATCTGTTTATCTAGTTTGAAGACACTATCCATAATAACACCCAGGTTTTTAACATTAGGTTTCACAAAAGAATTTAACCCACCAAGATCCAAACAATCCTGAGTACCAAAAGGCAAAGCTAGACGCACAGCTTAATGCTATTGGTTTACAGGAAAGCGTTACTAGTACGTACACAAGCCAGGAGAATGAAAACAAAGGAAGCGCCATTTTTAAATACACAGCTGAGACATTACACCATAATAATAAATACATATATTAACGAGCCATGGTTGACCCAAGCTCAAACAAACCTTGTCGTCGTCTCTATGAACAGCGACAAAGCCAAGAAGAAGAGCAGAGTCTACCCTTCCCATTATTTGTTTAAAAGGCCGTCTAAAGCGCGAGCGGTTACGCTTACTTGTGTGCGCGTTACATGTGCTGATTAAGATTACAGACACAGATGAGAGGTTTGCACTGACTGGGCTATGTGTTGCGTGTTGTTTTTAAACCCAAATAAGGACTAAATATATGCTGTGTGTAGTTTTTCTGTAATTGATAACATATCGGAGACTTGAAGAGTCTGTATGTGTTCATATATGTTCATTTATTTATTTAATATAATTGCAGACGTTACAGTAGGCTATTACTATCATTGATCTGCAGTTATAATCAAATCATGTTCATAGAAAGGATAGTAATGAACATTTATACACAAGCATTTATGTGTATAAAGCATCTGTGTTGTGAGAAGAGCTTCTCATATGATATGTGAACGACCCATACAGCTTTACTATAGACATTTCCTCGAGTGAGAATGACGTCGACTGAAACTTTCTGTTGCACACCACACCCACCAAAAGAGTACCATTGGCAGTGGAAAAGCAAGCCTGATAAAGGTGACCCATACCATTTTGTGCACTGTAAAAGGACATCCAGGCTTGACTTGATAGGCTCAAACTAATGTCTGTTTGTATTGGGGTGTTTACTGTAAAAGCCTGACCTGAGTGCACTATCTCCAACTCCAAGGCATCCTCTGAGACTCAACTTCCTTAAGAAACCTCCACAGCGTTTCGAGATGTTCTCCACCACGCGGCCCTGCAAATGAAAAGCTCTGAGGATCGTTTGGACTCATCTGTATTAAATACATCTGAAATTGATTTAAGGATTATTAACAAAATGCCGTCCACCAACCTCAATGTCTCTCTGGAAGTCAAAGAGGTCAATGCGCTGCCAGTTACTGCCATCCAGAGCTAATACGTTCCATGACTGAGAAGGGGACAAATGAGTGCAATAAGTACAAAATGAGTACACTATAATGTAAATATTACAATCTACTATTATCCATGCTCTTCTTGCTTTCTTTTTCTCCTTCCTATACAATTCTATTTTTCCTCCTTCTCCCTCATATTTCCATATCTCTCTCTCTCTTCGTTCTTCAATTCCATCTCCCCCTACTACTACTACATGGTCTTCTCCTTCATTTCCATCTTCTCTTCCTCTTCATCTCCTTCATTTCCAAATTTTCTATATTTTTCTTCTACTTCATTTGAATCTCTCTCTTCGTTTTTCATTTCCATCTTCTTCTACTTCATCTTCTCTTTCTCCATTTCCACCATTTTTTTCTGCGTTTTCAATCTTCTTCCTCCATTTTCATCTTCTTTTCCATCTTCGTAGTATTCTTCTTCTCCTTCATTTCCATCTTTCTCTTTTAGTTCTTCATTTCCATCTCCCCCTACTACTACTTCATAGTCTTCTCCATTTCAATCTTCTCCTCTTTATCTCCTTTATTGGATATCTTCTCCATTACCATCTTCTCCTCCATATTCTCCTCCTCGTCATCTTCTTCACTTCCATCTCCTTCTCCGCCTCTCTTAGTTTCTCTATTTCTATCTTCTCCTTCATTTACATCTTTGCTATATTCTTGTCCTTCATTTGAATCTCTCTCTTCGTTTTTCATTTCCATCTTCTTCTACTTCATCTTCTCTTTATCCATTTTCAACTTCTTCATTTCTATCTACTCTTTCTCCATTTCCACCATCTTTTTCTGCGTTTTCCTTCTCTTCCATCCTTGTAGGATTTTTCTTTTTCTTCATTTCCATCTTTCTCTCTTCATTCTTCAATTCCATCTCCCCCTACTACTACTTCATTGTCTTCTCCATTTCAATCTCCTTTATTTGAAATCTTCTCCATTTCCATCTTCCCCTACTTCTTTGTCATATTTCTCTCCTCCTTGTCATCTTCTCCTTCTTCACTTCCATATCCTTCTCCGCCTCTCTTAGTTTCTCAATTTCCATCTTCTCCATTTCCATCTTTGCAATATTCTTCTTCTCCTTCATTTGAATCTTTCTCTCTTCGTTCTTCATTTCCATCTTCTCCTCCTACTACTATTTCAACTTCTTAATTTCTATTTTCTCGTTCTCCATCTCCTCTTTCTTATCTTTTTCTTCTCTTTCTTGATTTCTATCATCTTTTTCTACATTTCCATCTTCTTTTTGTCCATTTCCACCTTTTCTTTCTCCATTTCCATCTTCTCTTCTTCATCATTTCCATCTCTTTCTCCATTTCTGTTATTTAATCTTCTCTTCTCCATTTCCATCCTCACTTCTTCATTTTCATCTTCTCTTTCTTCATTTCCATCTTCTCCTTCTCCATTTCTCTTAACCAATCTACTCTTCTTCTCTTTCTCCATTTCCACTTTCTTTTTCTCCATTTCCATCTTCTTCTCCATTTTCCATCTTCATTTCTCTTATCCAATCTACTCTTCTTCTCTTTCTCCATTCCCACCTTCTCGTTTTCCATTTCCATCTTCTCTTCTCCATTTCCACCTTCTCGTTCTCCATTTCCATTTCCATCTTCTCTTCTTCATTTTCTCCTTCTCTTTCTCCATTTTCCATCTTCTGTCTCCATTCCACCTTCTCTTTCTCTATTTCCATCTTCTCTTCTTCATCATTTCCATTTCTGCTATTGTCCAATCTTCTTCCTCTTCATTTTTCATCTTCTTTCTCTATTTCCCTCTTCACTTCTTCATTTTCATCTTCTCTTCATTTCCATCTTCTCTGTCTCCATTTCTCTTATTCAATTTACTCTTCTTCCCTTTCTCTATTTCCACCTTCTCTTTCTCCATTTCCACCTTCTCCATTTTCCACCTTCTCGTTCTCCATTTCTGTTATTATCTAATCATCTTCTTCTTCTTCTTCATTTTCATCTTCTCTTTCTTCATTTCCATCTTCTTCTTCTCCAATCTACTCTTCTTCTCTTTCTCCGTTTCCATCTTCTTTCTCCATTTCCATCTTCTCTTCTTTAGTTCCACCTTCTCTCTCCATTTTCCACCTTATCTTTCTCCATTTTCCATCTTCTTTCTCCATTTCCATCTCCTCTTTCTCCATTTCTGTTATTATCCATTCTTCACTTCATCATTTCCATCTTCTCCATTTTCATCTCCTCTTTCTCAAGTTCTCTTATCCAATCTACTCTTCTTCTCTTTCTCTATTTCCATCTTCTCTCTCCATTTCAATCTTCTTTTCCTCAGACTCCATTTCCATCTTCCTTTTCTCCATTTTAATCTTCTCTTCTTCTCCTTTATTTGCCATCTTCTTCATTTCCATCTCCTCCTCCTCCTTCATGGTCATCACTTCTCTTCCTACTCCGTTTTAGTCTTCTTCTCCATTTCATTCATCCTTTCCTCATTCTATAATTCCATCTCCTCCAACTACTTCTTCGTCATCTCCTTACTACAATTGCTTCTTCTCTTTCTTCTTCATTTCCATTTCTCCTTCTCCATTGTCAGCTTCTCTTTCTCCATTTCAATCTTCTCCTTTTTTATTTGCCATATGCTCCATTTTCTTTGTCTTCCCCACCTCGATTTCCAACTTCTCCTCCTTCCACTTTAGCTCCTCAGCTTCGAGGTTTGATGTGTTCATTAATGCTCTTCTGTAGACTTCAGTAATTTGCATTTCTGTTGCCATTTAATCAGCTTGAATGAGTCTGTCTATTTTTATATTGATATATTGTTCTCCTTTGGCATCAAGCAAGGCTTTATTTTACCTATAGAACTTTCAGATCATTCTATATAAACCCTAAAGACGACACAGACCAGCCCGTCAACAAACAAGCAGCATAATTGGTCATTTAAATCATCTTTCTTTGGCAGATCATCTTGATCACATCTACATGCCAAACTCTATAAAAGTTAAGCCTGAAATTATTAGCCTAAAATGCATAACAGCTAATGCTAACACTGCCTCTATGTCAGCACACATGGAAGGAGATTAAAAAGCTGTGGTGTGATTGGCTAAGACATGATTCAAGTGACCAAGTTAGCATTATCCAATGACATTCGTCTATCTCCCCATAGTTAAAACAAATCTCTTACATGCCTTGATGTTTTGCGTTGCTGCCATGTGATTGGCTAACCAAATATGCAACTAATAAAATAGCAGATGTCAGTATAATCTACATTTATTTCACTACACAGTAAATAATAAACGGCACTTACTCGTGAGACTTGCGCACAGCGGCAAAGCGTGACTACATCCAGAAATGAGAAAATTCTGCAGACGGAGAGAATCACAATAAACGTCATTAACAACTTATCAAGAAAGGAGTGTAAAAACAGAAAAGGTGCAGAGTATGGATGATTGTTTAAAAGAAGAGATTATTCAAAAAGGAAATGAAGCACTGAAATACTGCATGGGTGTCACACTAACCGTAACAGCAGTTCCTTGGGCAGCTTCTTGTTAATAACCGCCTCATCATTATTGGAGAACATCTGAGGAGGGAAAAAAGACAGTTTTGTAAAAGCATGCATTTCTGTGGTAAAACAGTAATACAGCGTTTGTTGACACTGTCTGAATCACATACCATCATCTTTGAATGGGGTATATGCCGAAGCATGCTAATAGGACTTTTAATTTGCCAGTAACCTGGGTTAATCGTTTCCGCTGAATGGGGTATATGCCGAAGCATGCTAATAGGACTTTTAATTTGCCAGTAACCTGGGTTAATCGTTTCCGTTGAATGGGGTATATGCCGAAGCATGCTAATAGGACTTTTAATTTGCCAGTAACCTGGGTTAATCGTTTCCGTTGAATGGGGTATATGCCAAAGCATGCTAATAGGACTTTTAATTTGCCAGTAACCTAGGTTAATCGTTTCCGCTGAATGGGGTATATGCCGAAGCATGCTAATAGGACTTTTAATTTGCCAGTAACCTGGGTTAATCATTTCCGGTGAATGGGGTATATGCCGAAGCATGCTAATAGGACTTTTAATTTGCCAGTAACCTGGGTTAATCGTTTCTGGTGAATGTGGTATATGCCGAAGCATGCTAATAGGACTTTTAATTTGCCAGTAACCTAGGTTAATCCTTTCCGTTGAATGGGGTATATGCCAAAGCATGCTAATAGGACTTTTAATTTGCCAGTAACCTGGGTTGATCGTTTCCGGTGAATGTGTTATATGCCAAAGCATGCTAATAGGGTTTTTAATTTGCCAGTAACCTGGGTTAATCGTTTCCGTTGAATGGGGTATATGCCAAAGCATGCTAATAGGACTTTTTATTTGCCAGTAACCTGGGTTAATCATTTCCGTTGAATGGTGTACATGCCGAAGCAGGCTAATAGGACTTTTAATTTGCCAGTAACCTGGGTTAATCGTTTCCGGTGAATGTGGTATATGCCGAAGCAGGCTAATAGGACTTTTAATTTGCCAGTAACCTGGGTTAATCGTTTCCGTTGAATGGGGTATATGCCGAAGTATGCTAATAGGACTTTTAATTTGCCAGTAACCTGGGTTAATCGTTTCCGTTGAATGGGGTATATGCCGAAGCATGCTAATAGGACTTTTAATTTGCCAGTCACCTGGGTTAATCGTTTCCGTTGAATGGGGTATATGCCGAAGCATGCTAACAGGACTTTTAATTTGCCAGTAACCTGGGTTAATCGTTTCCGGTGAATGGGGTATATGCCGAAGCATGCTAATAGGACTTTTAATTTGCCAGTAACCTGGGTTAATTGTTCCTGCTGAATGGGGTATATGCCGAAACATGCTAATAGGGCTTTTAATTTGCCAGTAACCTGGGTTATTCGTTTCCGGTGACTGGGGTATATGCCTAAGCATGCTAATAGGACTTTTAATTTGACAGTAACCTGGGTTAATCGTTTCCCGTGAATTAAATGCCAATGCAAATTCGGCGCGTTGAAGGTCTGTTTTCTTTAAAAATCAGCGATCTCCACTGGCTGAGTGATATCCGATATAAAATGGGTCTCAGATTGTACAAGAAGCACTGCATTAAATTACATTTTCCCCGCCATGTCTTTATAATATGAGCATTTATTTTACCCCAGTATATTCAATGGAGCTTCTGCGCTAGCCTGCCGATTCTGATGGGCACGTGCGAGCAAACGGCTTTTTGTCTCGTTTTACGCTTGAGCAAATAAATGAATGCGAAAGTCTGTTTAACTGATTGTATTTGAATGACATTACAACATCGATGCTGTAAAAGGAACCGTATAAAATGGAAAAAAAAACTCAGAATAACAGGTCACCGGAAGTTTATCAGTATGGGAAACACACTAGCTCGGCATATACCCCATTTACTCCAAATTCTGCTTTTTGAGGTATTGCCCTAAATGCTCATTGTAGCAAACTTTCTACATGAAATCAACACCAGGTCACATATTGGTGCCATCAAACCACAAACCCCTTTTGCAAGTGGTAACAAGAGATACAG
Source organism: Danio aesculapii (assembly GCF_903798145.1). NCBI lineage: Eukaryota > Metazoa > Chordata > Actinopteri > Cypriniformes > Danionidae > Danio > Danio aesculapii. The sequence goes on from NC_079453.1 coordinate 6,101,901, forward strand.
ATTGTCCTGCTGAATAATTCAGACTGGACTGGATGTTCCTTTTTGGTTTTTAAAAAGTGACTACACATCCATCCAAGAATAGTGAATGCTTGTGTGTGCACCGGCCAGTCCTAAATTTGTTAAAGGAACACTCTCTTTTTTTTGTAAATATTTTACAACCCCATTATTATTTTTTTCCATTCATTTTCATTCAGCCAATCTCCAGGTCAGGCAGGAGCGCTTTTAGCTTAGCTTAGCATAAACCATTGAATCGGATTAGACCATTAACATCTCACTCAAAACAATTTACAAAAAGACAGTTTCGATAACTTTCCTATTTATAGCTTCATTGTGTACTAAAACCAACAGAAATGAGAAGATTCATATATTTTAGATGCTGGAACTATACTGTCATTCTGCCGCAATAATACATTTTCACATCCATCCCAGAATAGTGAATGCTCATGTGTGCACCGGCCAGTCCTAAATTTGTTAATGCAACACTCTACTCTTTTTTTGTAAATATTTTACAACTCCATTACCCTTCTTTTTATTCCATTCAGCCAATCTCCAGGTCTGGCGGAAGCACTTTTAGCTTAGCTTAGCATAAATCATTGAATCAGGTTAGACCGTTAGCATCTTCCTCAAAAAATTCACAAAAAGAGAGCTTCAAGAATTTTTCTATTTATAGCTTCATTGTGTATTGAACCAACAGAAAATTTAAAGTTTATTCTATATTCGAGGCAGATTTGGCTGGGAACTATATTGTCATTCTGGCATAATAATTAAAACTATCAAAAGTCGAGGTTTTAAAACAGTCCAAATTTTCTGCTATACCGTTTCTAAGGTATGTGTAATTTTTTTATTTACGTTTTTATTTTTTTTATGATATTTTTTTATTTTTAGGACAACAGTATCTCCAGCAGAAAATATATCCAAAGATGCCCTTTTAAGAAAATCAATGTTTTAGAAACAAATGAAGACAGCAGAAGTCATTGATTGATTTTAATTATTTAGCCTGACATGTTTACTGTTACAAAATATTTTAAATGTTTCTTAAAATAAAATATATAGCGTTCCAAGGGAAACAAAGTTGTTGTTTTTCTCCCAGACATTTAAAAAATAAATTAGAGCAGTAAATCATAATAGCGTAAAACCATGACATATATATATATACATACACATACATATATATATATATATATATATATATATATATACACACATATATATATATATATATATATATATATATATATATATATATATATATATATATATATATATATATATATATATATATATATATATATATATATATATATATATATATATATATATGTATATATATTTTATAATTATTTTTTTCGGGGTTTTCATCTTTATTATTTAGGACAGTAGAGAGTATTGACTGGAAAGCAAGAGAAGCAGAGAGAAGGGAAGGATCGGCAAAGGACAACAAGGCGGAATCGAACTCGGGTCTCCGTAAGCACCGGAGTGCATGTGTCGACGCACTAACTACACCACTAGCGCCGACAAACCATGATATTTTTATCCAAGGTTATCATACCACATAATTTTATACCTGCCCTTGCCTACGTAGTAAGGTAGGTAAATTACCAAACTATATTACATTAATGTTGCCATGGGTAATTCCCTAACTTCATAATATTTCAAAATAAAAAGAAGACGTTACTTTAAATTGTATTAACTAATGCTGTATAACTTTTTTAATTATTACAATAAAAACAAACAATCACATTTATAAGACAGTGGAGTTCAATGCTGAATACACTAGTCAAGCTGAATCTGCCTTTGACTTGATTTGCTCACCAAAGTCTCTGCATTGTTGAGTGACAGTATGTACATTTAATGAAAAAATCTGATTAATTTACACCATTTAATTGTAACATTTAATTTCAGTAAGCTTTTAACAATAAAGCAAACAAACAAAGGGTTACAATTCTCCCTCTCTTCTCATATGGTGGGTCAAATAACTTTGGCCTGCGGGCCCTAGTTTGGGTTTCTCTGGTCTAAACTATTAATTGATTGAATTTTACAGTTTACAAAAATTACAGTTACAGTATTGTGGTATATACCATGATTGTGATATGAGATTTTCTGTCATATCTCCTACAGTGGGGGTAATAAGTATTGAAAACGTCACCATTTTTATCAGAAAACATATTCCTAAATTTGCTATTGACTTGAAATTTTCACTAGATGTTGGTAACAACCAAAGAAATCCATATATGCAAAGAAAACAAATCTAATTAGTTTACAAATTAAGTTATGTGTAAAAAAAAAAATTACGCAGGGAAAAAGTATTGAACACATGAAGAAAGGGAGGTGTAGAAAGGCAGTGAAAGTCTCTCAATAGTTCTTCAGCAACCTTCTGCGCTTCCTCATTGTAAATGAATATTAGCTGCTTCAGTTCAACATCTACATTAGCAGGATGATGAAGATGAAACCAGGATGGACATTTCAGCAAGACAATGATCCAAAACACAGCCAAGGAAACTCTCGAATGCATTCAGAGAAAGAAAATCAAACTGTAGAATGGCCCAACCAATCACCTGACTTAAATCCAATAGAACATACTAAATAAAGCTCAGATTTGAAATACGAGACCCACAGAACCATCAAGATTTTTACACACTGTTAAAGTCTGTGAAAAACTCACACCTGAGCAATGCATGTGACTTCATTCTCCATATGAGAGGCGTCTTTCAGCTGCCATCACCAAAAAGTGTGTTAAATAAAGTATTTAATACGTTTCAGCACTTTCTCCTTCAATCATTCTATTGTTATTACACTAATTTTTCAGATTTTTTTGTTGTTATATTTTTATGCTTGTATTGTTGTATAGTTTTTTTCCCAAAATACGTTTCAATCCCTTGTCAACATCTCCGTTAGAGATATTATTCCCAGGAAATAACATGACAAGATCAATACTTATTTCCCCCACAGTATTATACTCTACGTGTTTGTAAGGATCTGATGGTTTTATTTGAGGTGAATGAAGCCTTTATAATCACCGACTCATCTGAGAAAGACAAACAAACAATATGCGAGAGAGATGAGGCTTTACAGATGTTCTGCTTTATGAACTCTGCCATTTGTGCTGTTCCTCTTTCTTTTCCACTTGTTTGTTTGTTTAAAGATGAGCCATGTGATGACAGACTGCAGACTGTTACGAACCAGGGATGATTGATCACTTGTTTGCAGCTCATCTCAAACCCTCGTCAGCAACCAAATGACTTTTCTCATGACCAGCAGCTTCCTTTTAGACCTAAATGTCTCCTGTAATTGCTTTTACATGGGTGAACCTCACAAAAGGCACGAGTGGGTCATGCGGGAAACAACTTAAATTAAAATCAAAGTGTTTCTCATTATGAAAAAAAGAAAAATGACTACATTCTCTGACTAAAATATGACTAATATGTTGTTCAACAAAAATCACACACATATATATATATATATATATATATATATATATATATATATATATATATATATATATATATATATATATACACTCACCGGCCACTTTATTAGGTACACCTGTCCATTTGCTCGTTTACGCAGATTTCTAATCAGCCAGTCACATGGCAGCATCTTAATGCATTTAGGCATGTAGACATGGTCAAGATGATCTGCTGCAGTTCAAACCGAGCATCAGAATGGGGAAGAAAGGTGATTTAAGTGACTTTGAACGTGGCATGGTTGTTGGTGCCATATAGACGGGCTGGTCTGAGTATTTCAGAAACTGCTGCTCTACTGGGATTTTCACGCACAACCATCTTTAGGATATACAGAGAATGGTCTAAAAAAGAGAAAATATCCAGTGAGTGGCAGTTCTGTGTGCTCAAATGCCAGAGGTTAGAGGAGAATGGCCAGACTGGTTCCTGATAAAAAGGCAACAGTAACTCAAATAACCACTCGTTACACCTGAGGTATGCAGAAGAGCATCTCTGAACACACAACACGTCCAAACTTGAGGCGGATGGGCTACAGCAGCAGAAGACCACACCAGGTGCCACTCCTATCAGCTAAGAACTGGAAACTGAAGCTACAATTCATGTAGGGAAAATGTTGGACTGATGAGTCTCGATTTCTGCTGCGACATTTGGATGGTAGGGTTAGAATTTGGGGTCAACAATATGAAAACATGGATCCATCCTGCCTTGTATCAACAGTTCAGGCTGGTGGTGGTGGTGTAATGGTGTGGGGGATATTTTCTTGGCACACTTTGGGCCCTCCAAGGTCACCAGGTTAATCCAATAGGGCACCTTTGGAATGTGGTGGAACGGGTGATTCACATCATGGATGTGCAGCCGACAAACCTGCAGCAACAGCGTGATGCTGTTATGTCAATATGGACCAAAATCTCAGAGGAATATTTCCAGTGCCTTGTTGATTCCCGTTCTGAAGGCAAAAGTGGGTCCAACCCGGTACTAGCAATTTACCTAATAAAGTGACCGGTGAGTGTATATAGTCTGAATATATTCTTCAAATGTTCTTTAAGCCATTCATTTGCCCATATATTGTATTTATTTCTTGGTAGGAAGACCTTTGCTTTTCTTTTGTTAGATGTGCAGTGCATGTTTATTATGAAATGATTATCGGAGGAAAAAAAATGTGTTTCCAGATCCAAATGTTACATTTCTTAGACTAATTTTTCTAAATATCAAATATACATCCCACTCATTTCACAGAATTGAGACTACATCTCTACTTAATGACATTTCTGGATATCTGAGGTGGCAAAATCTAGAAGGGATACAGCTGTGGCCAGAAATAAACACTAATTAATTATATTATTATAACAATATCACTGTACAACAATTACTGTTTTTAACATTAATGTGGGGGGTTGGGATGGGGGTGGATGTTACTAAAATACAATTAATGTGTAATTTATTACATAATACAAATAATTATCTTATAAATAAATACTGTTTTTACATTACTAAGAGCAGTATGTTTAAGTTTGGTGTGGGATAGACATGAATAAAATTAAATTAATGGGTAATTTAATAAATAATTTACATAATTCTCATTATAATTACTGTTTTAATATTACTGAGAGGGTTGGGATGGGGTAATTTGTAAAATGGGGGTTATTATTGGATAATTTAATAATTAATATCCATAATTCTCATTAACTTCTGGCCACAGCTGTATCCTTCTAGCAACAACCATATTAGGCAACTTCACAAGACTTCCTGGTTTACATGTAAAGCAACACAGTACCTTCCTCTGATTGGTCCAGACCAATTAATAAGCCATACTTTAACTCGGTTTACACATAAACAACCTTATTTCTAAACTAACATTCAGTTCAACATTCGGGTCGAGTTGCCAGGTTAAAAAAACAATCTACACCATACAGTACGATAGTCATCCTATAATAAAATTGTGATCACTACAATAACCAAACTACCAATAACCAAACAAAAACCTAAACCAATCTTAAACCCACATTCGGTTGCTGTCGAGCATGAAGAGCTGTCAGTTATTTGTAAATATAACTCTCATGCCGCGGTCACCAAAACAATGTGCAGATAATCACTCCCATCCTAAAAAAAGAAACAGGCCTAAGCTGGTAACAATGCAACGCTTCTTAAATACTGATTACATTCAGGCCATCGCAACAGAAATACTGTGAGTAGAGCTAGAACCTATGCACATATTTACCATAGTAATAATTACTACTTTCAACACAGAACAGTTAAAGTTTAGAAGTATTACGGGAAGGCCCTAGAATAAACTTTGAGGATATGATTGATTTATACTCCAAGTGTTCCCTTTATTTATTTTTTTTGGAGCAGTTTATTTTATGCCATTCAAGAATACAATGTAATACGATACATAAAGCAAACCTTATTGATCATACTATTGAAGTTTTTACTTCAAAATGTTGTTTTATTTCAAATATAACTTACTTATTAAATTTAGCATATAATTCAGATTCATTTTTAAGTGTAATGTGCAAAATGTTTACAAAATGTTTAATTACTAAATGAGATTTTCACATTAGCCATGTTGAATTTATGTTATTGTAATTACATCACATGCACAAATATTTTGTAACTTTGCAAGCGTATGCGTCATTTACTGTGTACAGAGAGTCAAATAATTGTGGTGATGTGGTGTAAACAAGATTCCGTGATATATTTTGGTTAAAATAATCTTTTTAGATTATATTAATGCATATTAAAGCAACACTGTGGCGTTTTATAGCAAATTAATCTTTAGTAACTAGCCTCAGAGGTTTTACTTTGACATGTTTTACTTACTTTTACTTGATTTTATTTACTATGAGATTTACTAATGAGATTTTGACATTAGCCATGTTGAATTTATATTATTGTTATTTGTTATTGTATACTAAATACATGCATATTTCGGAACTTTGCAGGTCTAAATGCAATGTTTACCATGTGCAGAGTCAAATAATTGTGGTGATGTGGCGTAAATGAAACACCATGATATATTTTGGTTAAAATAATCTTTTATATTATATTAATGCATATTAAAGCAACACCATGGTATTATATAATCTTTAGTAACTAGCCTCAGATGTTTTACTCTGACGCTTCTAAATGTATCACAACATATTTGATGTTTAACATATTTAACTCTTTTATTTACTATGAGATTTGCTAATGAGATTTTGACATTAGCCATGTTGAATTTATATGTTATTTGTTATTGTATACTAAATACGTACATATTTCGGAACTTTGCAGGTCTAAATACAATGTTTACCATGTGCAGAGTCAAATAACTGTGGTGATGTGGCGTAAACGAAACACCATGATATATTTTGGTTAAAATAATCTTTTATATTATATTAATGCACATTAAAGCAACACTGTTGCATTATATAACAAATTAATCTTTAGTAACTAGCCTCAGAGGTTTTACTTTGACACTTCTAAATGAATCACAGCATATTTGATATTGAACATATTGAACTATTTTATTGACTAAATGAGATGTTCATAATAGCCATGTTGAATTTATGTTATTGTAATTACATTACACACAAGTATTTAGTAGTAACTTTGCGCATTTAAATACAATGTTTACTGTGTACAGAGTCAAATAATTGTGCTGGTGTGGCGTAAATGAGATACCATGGTATATTTTAATTTAAAACTATCTTTTTAGATTATATCCATGCATATTAAAGCAACACAATGGTATTATTTAACAAATTAATCTTTAGTAACTAGCCTCAGATGTTTTACTCTGACACTTCTAAATGTATCACAACATATTTGATGTTTAACATATTTAACTCTTTTATTTACTATGAGATTTTGACATTAGCCATGTTGAATTTATATTATTGTTATTTGTTATTGTATACTAAATACGTACATATTTCAAAACTTTGCAGGCCTAAATGCAATTTTTACCATGTGCAGAGTCAAATAATTGTGGTGATGTGGCATAAACGAGACACCATGATATGTTTTGGTTAAAATAATCTTTTTAGATTATATTAATGCATATTAAAGCAACACTGTGACATTATATAACAAATTAATCTTTAGTAACAAGCCTCAGAGGTTTTACTTTGACACTTCTAAACGTTTCACAACATATTTGATATTTTGATATTTAATTCTTATTTACTAAATGAGATTTTGACATTAGCCATGTTGAATTTATGTTACTGTAATTACATTACACACGTTTTGTAACTTTGCACACTTAAATACAATGTTTACTGTGTACAGAGAGTCAAATAATTGTGCTGGTGTGGCGTCAATGAGATACCATGATGCATTTTGGTTAAAATAATCTTTTTTGGATTAAATTAATGCATATTTAAGCAACACTGTGGTGTTATATTACAAATTAATCTTTAGTAACTAGCCTCAGATGTTTTACTTTGACACTTCTAAACGTATCACAGCATATTTGACCTTTAACATATTTAACTCTATTATTTACTAAATAAGATTTTCACATTAGCCATGCTGAATTTATGTTACTGTAATTACACTAAATACATACATAATTCCTTACTTCACACACTTAAATGCAATGTTTACCATATGCAGAGTCAAATAATTGTGGTGATGTGGCGTAAACGAAACACCATGATATATTTTGATTAAAATAATCTTTTTAGATTATATTAATGCAAATTAAAGCAACACTGTGGAATTATATGATCTTTACTACCCTGCCTTTACTTTGACACTTCACAACACATTTGATATTTTGTTATTTAACTCTTTTATTTACTAAATGAGATTTTCACATTAGCCATGTTGAATTTATGTTAGTTAAAACATTAAATACATAAATATTTTGTAACTTCACACACTTAAATACAATGTTTACTGTGTACAGAGTCAAATAATTGTGGTGATGTGGCGTAAACGAAACACCATGACATATTTTGGTTATAATAATCTTTTTAGATTATATTAATGCAAATTAAAGCAACACCATGACATTATATAACAAATTAATCTTTAGCAACTAGCCTAATTGTTTTAGTTTGACACTTCTAAACACATCACAACATATTTGATATTTAACATATTTAACTCTATTATTTACTAGATATGCTGAATTAATGTTATTGTAATTACATAACACAAAGTTCACACACTTAAATGAAATGTTTACTGTGTACAGAGTCAAATAATTGTGGTGATGTGGTGTAAACAAGATACCATCATATATTTTGGTTATAATAATCTTTTTAGATTATATTAATGTGTATTAAAGCAACACTGTGGCATTATATAACAAATTAATCTTTAGTAACTAGCCTCAGAGGTTTTACTTTGACACTTCTAAAAATATCACAACATATTTGATTTTTCGAGTCAACTGCAAGCCAGGAAAATAAAAGCAAATAGGCTACATAAATGCCATGCACCTCAATGTTTCAAAACCTACTAAGTCGCCTATCTAGACAGCATCACAAGCGCTCAGAATTCCACTAAGCACCTATGCTGCCCGGAAAATGCACACTAGCTAGTACGCTAGCTGGGTTTTAAAACAGGTCCGCTGTAAACACAGTTATAACTTGTTTAAACGCTGTTGATTTTGCGTCTTCGAGTGAAACAATAAACCAAATGTTTGCGTAAACAGGCCCAACTGTTCTCACTAGTGATAAACTGAGGTAACGCTTGTGTTTTACGCATAAAGGCCCATGTATATATCCAGCTTTTGTTTTGGCCGGCTGTTTTTTCCCCCACTTCAGCCTGTGTGGGCCTACCATTAACCGAGTCCCATAATCTCAGCTAACCAGTTAAATGTATTTAAAAATACGTATTTATTTAAAAATACATCGCAACCTACTGTTGCTTCGCGTAAATAAACGAGAAATATTTAAGCTGCTTTTGCGGCTCAATAAGCTCGGAAACAATGGCTGTGTTTATACACTCCGACACAAAGTAGACATCGCGAGGAAACAATATAGCAACTTAAAAATAGACGTTCGGTGCAGCCTTTGGTCAACATGGATTTCTGAACGTGTTTAATAGACTGACAAGTGATCAGAAAAGCTGAACTCGTCTGATTGCGGAAGCTCGGCCTCTTCTACTGCAACAACACTTATAATCCTCCATTATTTAAGCCGTTTAGGAGTAATAAAACCAAAACAGAACGCAAGATTGTTTACATTGACATGTCAATCTGGAAATAAACAGTGTCTACTCGCCTCAAAGCGACTCCGAGAGACGCCGTTCACCTCCTTACCCATCCCGAACACTAAAAAGTCGGTAAACCGGAGAGGGGAAAGCGCGTCCGGTTATTAAAAGGACGCAGATGTGTCGGTGCCGCTGGCTTCCGTCGAGATCATGCCGTGTTTTCGCTTAATTTCATCGCGTTTGTGTACGGCGAAAAGATGCAGAAGAGCCCCAGTGGTTGAAGTATGAACAAATCAAGCTTATCTCCTGTTGTGTGTTGCGGATCACCCCCTCCCCTTTACCAGCACTAGATCTCAGGCAGTTTCTCCATCTCTTAACTACACCTCGTGGTCAATCTTGTGTATATTATAATATTTCCGTTTGTATTACAGGAATAAATACATTTTTCATTTCACAAACACATTTACATCAGTAAAAGTGTAAACTAATCATCTGTGGATGATATCCAAGGTCTCTAAGGTCGAATATAACGAGTTAGTCATTAAATATGACCGGTATTACAGTTGTCATTATATTAAATTATCAGCATTTCATCTTTTTTATTAACAAATAACGTGAGCTACATTTAGATGAATTAAAGTGTGTTGTTTATACAGTTGTGCACAGAAAGTGTGTTAAGTGTGCTAAATAAATAAAACCATTTGTGGGGATCAGTGTCTGCAAAGCACTTGAAGAAAGTGCAATGTTTTGTGATGATGCTGTATGGAAAGTGTACATACTGCAAATCGTTTGTTTTCATGTTATTGTTATGGTCGTTTCCGGGTTTGCTGAGTCAGCCCCGCCTCCAGCGGCAGAAGCCAATAGAAACTCGGTTATTGGGGTTCGTCATTTGACGTAATCATGGTGGTAACACGAGGCAGCGTTTTATCCAAACAATCCTCTGAATCCAATCTTTTACATGCTAACCAGTTAAGTATTAATGGTGTGAAAATTATAGACAACAAATTTAATAATGTTTACATTAAAGAGAACCGCATTGTTGCCTAAATGCAAACATTTTTGGAATTCCTTATTTGAACAGATTGAATGGGGAAAAGTTTGGATTTACCTAGTAAATACTGTCCCACCAGTAAAGTTAAAGAAGTGGCATATAAACTATTTAATTTATCCAGTGAAACAAGTTGTTTAATATTTTAGAGACTTGCAATCTGCGTGTACTTTTTGTGAATTAGAGGAGGAATCAATAAAACAGCTGTTTTTTGAATGCACATATCACTATAAAACCCAAAAAGTTAAGGTTACTCAAACCATTTGAGGAAACCGATTTAACAAACCATTTAAGTTTACAAACTAATCTTAATAAGTACTGTGAACTTAATCCATTTGAGTAAACGAAGCAATTTGAGCACAGTGAAACCCAATAAATGAAGAGAACTCAAACCAACTGACTACTGTAAAACCCAATAAGTTAAGGCAACTCAAACCATTTGAGTTAAAAACAAATCTATATGTGTACTGTAAACTTACTCCATTTAAGTTGAAGTAATGAGGTATTTAATGAACTCATTACCTTCAACACTGAGTTCAAAACTCTTTTCAAATGAGTAGAATCAACTTTCAGTAAATTCTGAGTTAACTACATTCATTTCATTTGATAAAGTTGACTGTTGGGTTTTACAGTGTACCCATACATATACAAATGTTTTGGAATGATGCTGAATGTCTTATATTTAAACGTACTAAATTAAAATTCTGTTTTCTTTTAAATATATATTTTGACAATAATAAAACTTTGGTGCAACATGTAATGATTATATATGGGAAGTTCCATGTACACAAACAAAAATGGGTAAACCTTACATTTATTTGTTTAAAACTGAAATTTACTGAAAGTTAATTCCACTCATTTGAAAAGAGTTTTGAACTCAGTGTTGAAGGTAATGAGTTATTAAGTACCTTTTAAGTTCACAGTACTCATATAGATTGTTTTTTTTTTAACTCAAATGGTTTGAAGCTATCGGCTTCCTCAAACGGTTTGAGTTGACTTTTTACAGTACTCAGTTTTAGTTTACTTCATTTATTGGGTTTCACTGTGCTCAAATTGCTTCATTTACTAAAATGCATTAAGTTTACAGTACTCATTAGGATTAGTTTTTGAACTTAAATGGTTTGTTGCATTGATTTCCTCAAATGGTTTGAGTTACCTTAACTTTTTGTGTTTTACAGCATTAGCATTATATCGAAACCCTAAAAGACATTATTAACAAAAAGCTATAAGACTGTATGCGATTTTGGAATCAGTTTCTTATGGAAATTTCTTGTATTTTATATCCCCTGTAATTTTATTTATTTTTTGTTTTATTGCCTATTGATTAGTTCCTTTGAAGTTAAATTGTAAGTACTGTATTCCTCAATTTGTGTATGCTATTGTTCTTGTTATGCAATAAAAAAAAAATTATCCAAACAAATGACATAGAAGTTATTGAAAAAGATTAATAAATAAGATTTTAAAACAAAAATTAGTATAAACACTTAAATACATGTGAATTCAATGTAAATAATTTACTAATTATAATAGTTATAACTAGTAACTAATTGAAATAGTTAAAGCAATAATTAAATAAGATTTAAATATAATGTATACTCAATTTGATTAAAATAACTACAACTCTGACTAAATTAAATATTAATACAAATACAAAACAGATTAAAATGAACAATAAAATATAATTAAAACACTTGTTACAGTTACTGCACTTTCTAGTAATAATCAGTCAAAAATACAAATTAGTATAAAAGAATCAAATACATGATAAATAATTTACTAATTATAATAGTTATAAGATAATTAATGCAATATTTGAATAATATTTAAATAAAATGTACACTCAATTTGATTAAAATAACTACAAGTTTGACTAAATCAAATATGAATACAAATACAAAAGAGATTCAAATGAACAATAAAATATCATTAAAACACTTGTCACAGTTACTGCACTTTCTAGTGATAATCAGTCAAAACGTGATTTCAAGCCAAACTCTTAATAAACACAAAATAATTGCTCATAAATAATAAATGAAAGCAAAATACATGAAAACAATAAGAATAAACTCTAAAACCTTTAATAAAACCTTTAAACGGCTTTTGTGTTATTATTCTTTATAGACCTTTTTGAGGGATATAATAACAATGGTCCTAACTTATTTCCTGTTTTACATTTTAAAATTCTATAGCTTCTGAGAGTCCAAAAAGTTCCACATATTAATAAATAACGTTACAATAGCTGTTAAAACAACAAGTTATGATTGAATTGCCTCTTGTTACAGATATGAAATTGACAACAAGCATGAAATATTCATAAGCCAATGACATGACAACATTGAAATGGTCTATAACACAGAAATGTAAAAGAAATGCATTTATCTATAATGGAATATACAAATAATAATATATCATTGAATGGATACAGAGTTACACGGTTCGCATTTCAACTCATTACTTTGATGGAGCTTTATTTTAGTTACACACTAATGGAAATAGTAGCTATATGAACATATGGTAATAATAAACAACACACGTTGCAATAAAAATAATTGCACCTTTCTCAGTTATTTAATATTTTTAATAAAGCAAGGCATGTTTTTTTATATAGCGGATTTCATACACAATGGTAATCCAAAGTGCTTTACATAAACAAGAATAAAAGAAACAAGTACACGAAAATAAAAACATTCATTCATTCATTTTCCTTCGGCTTAGTCCTTTTATTAATCAGGGGTTTCCACAGTGGAATGAACCGCCAATTTATTAAACATGTTTTACACAGCGCATGCCCTTCTAGCTGCAACCTAGTACTGGGAACATACACACTCATTCACTCACACACACACACAGAAGTACTGGGAAACACCCATACACACTCATTCACACACACACACACACACACACACACACACACACACACACACACACACACACACACACACTACAGCCAATTTTTTTTATTCAACTGACCTATAGTGCATGTGTTTGGACTGTGGGGGAAACCGGAGCACCCGGAGAAAACCCACGCCAACTCTGGGAGAACATGCCAACCCAACACAAAAATGCCAACTGACCCAGTCGGGACTCGAACCAGCAACCTTCTTGCTCTGAGGCGACAGTTGAGCCACTGTGTCACCCAAAATAAAAACAACAAAGAATAAAAATATATATATTGTACCAGTTTTTGAAATATATCCTCTAAATATATAAGATCGCTAAGATATATATATATATATATATATATATATATATATATATATATATATATATATATATATATATATATATGTATATCTAAATTATCATATATAATATATAATAAATGTATTAAAATAATTAGGATCTACAGTTTTGTTTTGTTTTTATTCAAATAAATAAACAAAATAGGCCTTACATGCATAAACAAGCATGAAGTAATACAAATCTAACAATAGGCAGATGAAAATATAGAAGGGAAAAAAGTAATGACAATTGCACTTGACATAAAAAATAAGTAAATAAATAAATAAATAAAAATAAGTTATAAAAGTTTATACAATATAAACCTTCAAAGGGTTGTGAAGGGGTATAGGGTACAAAATTCACTGAAAAAAGTAGCTACTTTAGTGGCTTAATCATTTGACAAAGTACAGAGTGTTGAATCCATAATAGCAAGTTCATTATTAAGTGTAAAATATAAGGAGTGGGGGCTTTCAAAAACCTACATTTATGAATGAAGAATTTTGCAAAGCATAAAAGGTTTTTGGGCATCACAATGGCGCAGTGAGTATAGCACGATTGCCTCACAGCATGAAGGTTGCTGGTTCGAGCCTCGGCTGGATCAGTTGGCATTTCTGTGTGGAGTTTGCATGTTCTCCCCATGCTGGCGTGAGTTTCCTGTGGCGTGTTCCGGTTTCCCCCACAAGTCCAAAGACATGCGCTATAGGTGAATTGGATAGGCTAAATAGTCCATAGTGTGTGTGTGTGAATGAGTGTGTATGTATGTTTCCCAGTGATGGGTTGCAGCTGGAAGGCGTAAAACATATGCTGGATAAGTTGGCGGTTCATTCTGCTGTGGCGACCCCAGATTAATAAATGGACTAAGCCCAAAAGAAAATCAATGAATGAATAAAAGGTTATTAACCAGGTAATGCTGTGTACGACCTTCTTTAGTTTCCCAGTAGCAAAAAGGGTTTACATGGATGTATATGAGCCAAAAATAACTCCTTGAGTAGACGCAAAAAACAATATTATATTTATACATGATGGACGCGTTTCTGACGTCATCAATGTGCGACGTCAGAAAGTGAAAATGTCGAGCTCTTTAAATAAAAAGGATATTTACAGTAAATGAATCAGCTGTAATGTGTCCATAAACCGTAGCTGTAAACCAGACACATGTTGACTGTTAAGGAATACTTGTTAAGATGAAAATACTATAATTCAGTAACATTGTCAAAACAGGTCTTTCTGTGGTTGTTGCAAATGCAGAATAAACCTAGTCTTTTATATAAATGATAGCCCTTCTTATAATCGATCGATTCTTCTGAAAGCCTATTATTCACGGAAGGTTTGTATAGTTGTATAATTTGTTCACACGTGGAAGTACTTGGCTTAGACATAAACATTAAATGAGTCTTACGCTGTATATGCTGATATAACATGTTTTTCATGAAATTATGTAATTAATCAGAGTTTGCAACTTGGCATGTGTTCATGTACATAATAGAAATGTAAATAGAGTACATTAATAATGCATTAATTTATTATTTTACACCAATTATACATCATATATTTGTCTTAAACGCTACATAATTTAATAAACTAAAATTAGCTTAATTAATAAATGTAGTACAATTAATAGAGTGAATCAGATGTGAGTAAAGTGAAAGAACTTGCTGCTGTTCTCTTTGGTAAAGTTCAGCACAAGTGAAGCGCGACTGAAGGCGGGATACAGCCGCCTGTTTTGATTGGCTTTCGCTTAGTTCCCATGACGATTGACAGAATCATGTTGTAGAGAAACTCAATATATACACGATTTAATATTTTTTTACGTTTCAAGTCTCTTTTTTGTCACTATTTACAAACGAAATATCTAACTATTTCAGTGAAAGTGCGACAAAATACTCAATTCTGTTGTGAATGTTGTAGCCCTGCTATTTCCTTTTCCGTGGGATGGGTTTAAACGGCGCATGCGCAGAGCAGGCAGCGCATAATTTTGGCTGTAATGGATGAAGTGAATTCTCTCTGAGTTAAGGGCCGTGGAGGGTTTTATATCCACGAACATCGCCCAATTCCTGGGTCTGGTTTCTTTCCAGAGCCGCTTAAGTAAACTGGAATCAATTTGAACACATAAATATGTGATCATTTCCGATGACTATGAAACTGCAGAGAGTTTACACTGAACATTAAAGCGAATATGTGAACAAGAAGCAAGCGGGTCAAGTTTTATTTGAGTTATGTGGGACAATATCCCTACACAGCGAGCTTTACTGCTTCAGAGCTCACAAACCGTGTGCAAGGAGAGCTAAACGCCTGTTTAGGCTTTGATATCGAACAAGGATAAACAGTCTAAAACAAGGACAGCCTGTATTTTTCTTCTTTCTTTTTGTCTTTTCGGGGACGCTAGCTTGGCTAAAGCTAGCCGAGAAGCGCGAGCGCAATGCGCTCTTTGAGGCACCCTGGAAACTGCCAGTGATGCCATCCTGAAGGACATATCGTTAAAAATCATTTTTGTTTCGGTCTTTGCACTCTTGGATTTATTTTGACGCGATTTGAGGAGGCCACGGCACCGGGGATGAGTTGTGGATAACCTGTGCGCATTCAATCGCGTGCGCATCTTTGTTTTGCTTCCCTCCGACTCTTCCATCTGGCAAGATTTCACACTTTTACTCAACACTGAGCGATTTGTGCTGTTCATGTGCTGTCTTGACCGCATAGGTCCGCGTCTCCGGAGGACAGAGGTATGCCTGGATCAGACCGCCTGCATGGGACCAAGAGGAAGGCTGAATCGCTGTACCACCAACAGCTGCAGGCGGCCGCCGGGGATGGTCAGCCGCTGCAGCACGCGGGCTCCGGTAGGCATCTTAACAAGACCACGAGCTCCTCGTCCACTTCTTCCAAGCACAAACGAAACAAGTCCAAACACGAGGCCGAAACTGGCGCGTTGTGCGCTGTCTCCGCGCGTCCAGCAGCGGGCGCCATCAAGCCTCTGGTGGAGTACGACGACATCAGCTCGGATTCGGACACGTTCCTAGACTCCCCCGCCACCGAGAACCCGGCGGACAGCAGAGACGCCGAACAGCTAGATCTGTCGGACTATGGTGAGGTGGTGGCGGGGGTCGCCGCCAAAGAGAACCGGACTCATAAACGCAAGCGCTCCCGGAAGAAATCCAAAGACCGGCATCGGGTCAGGGAGTCTGCGGAGAGACCAGAAGGGGCCAAAAAGAGCATCAAGGACCGGGAGAGAGTGAGCAAAGAGAGCCGTAGGAAGGTTAAGGAGAGGGCTAGTCCAGTCGCGTGCCTTGCTGCTTCATCATCCAGACGCTCCGGTGAGGCCGGTGCCAAAAAGCTCAGCGGCGGCGGCGACTCGGTGTCCTCCGGCGCGGTGCAGTCAGCTGTCAGTTTAGGCAGCAGCGCCTCATCCGCATCTTCCTCCATCAGCAAGGAAAGTGTGCGTTCATCCAAATCTCGCAAAGACAAGAGAAGGAACGAGGAGTATGAGGAGGACCGGAGCCATCGAAAGGCCGCAAAGAGTCGCAAGTCTAGCCCTAAAGGGAAGAGCCAGTCTCGGAGGAGCGGGGTGGACAGTCCATCCGTTGCGGAGCTCGAGAACAGCTACTCCTCCAAGCGCAAGGCCGCGAGTCCGAGCCCGTACAGAGAGCCGCCCAGGCGGAGCAGACAGAGGTCCGAGAGCCCCTACGGGAGAAGGAGGTCTTCTAGCCCTGAGAAGGATGGGAGTCCGTATGTGAGCAGAAAACACTCACCTGGAAGTCCCTACGCGAGCAGACGTTCACCCAGCAGCAGTCCAGTGTCCAGGTGAGTGCTCACTACATATTAAACGCACAGTTCACCCTAAAATTACAACGCTGTCATCCTTTACTCACCTTTGACTTGTTTCATACCTTTGAGTGTTCTCCTTCTGTTAAACACTTGAAAAAATATATTTGAAAGGTGTTGGAAACCTGTAACCATTGACTCCCATACGATCTGTTTTTCATAATATGGAAGTCTATGGTTACAGGTAGGCATGGGCCGGTATAAGATTCTGACGGTATGATAAACTTGGATAAAAAATATCACGGTTTTACGGTTTGATGGTTCTGATTACTGCTTTCATATATATATATATATATATATATATATATATATATATATATATATATATATATATATATATATATATATATATATATTTATTGTCTTGGTAAAACAGGGATTCTACAGGTTTCATCACGTTAAATTTAAGACTTAAGACCTTTTCAAGACCATTATGAATTAGATTTCAGACTTTAATGTGGCAAAACGCTAATAATTTTCATTAATAACCAGTGGGATTTCTTTACTTACCCCATTAAAATAAAAATTCTGTTATTTTTTTAGCCACATATTTTAAATAATCGTTCAAAACAAGCAAACTCTAATTCTATACATATATTTTTATTAGTATAACCTTTCTTTTAAAATTTATCCACAACAAATTTGTGTATAAAAACATGGAGAACCTTTAAATGTTATTGTAAGAATGTAAGGAAGACAATTAAACCATATTGCTAAATAGTTAATAAATGTTAATTTTGTTAAATGTTTTGTTTAGATTGATTTGCAGGTTGTACCAATTGGCCATAGCTTTACATGGAAAATTAGTGAAAATTAAGACCTGTTTAAATCATTTAAGACCCACAACAGCACATTTCAGTGAATTTAATACTTTTTAAGGGCTTAAATTAAGTTTTTAAAATTTAAGACCCAGCGGACACCCTGAAAAAGAGCAAACTTTTTTCCCTTTTGAACATAATATATTTTATTTCGAGAAACATTTATAATATTTGAGGAGTAAACATGTCAAGCTAAATAATGAAAATTAATCATAGACTTCTGCTGTCTTCATTAGTTTCAAAAACACTGATTTTGTTACAATTTAAAACGGTTGTATATCTTTTCTGCTGGAGATACTGTTGTCCTAAAAAAAAAAAGAGTAAATAAATCGTACACATACCTTAGGAACGGTATAGCCATAATATTATTTAAGGTTATCATACCGTCAGAATCTTATCACAATGTCACGGTATTGTGATCACTGCACTTAAATATATTATTTTGAAATGTTTGGGTAAAAAAATTAACATTTTTTCCACTTTGAAGACATTTTTTTTATTTTAAAGATTTGAAATATTTTGGAGCAGTAAACACCTCAGGCTAAATAATTCAAATGAATCATTGCCTTCTGCCGTCTTCATTAGTTTCAAAAACACAGATTTCTTTACGATTTAAAATGGCAACTTTGGATATCTTTTCTGCTGGAGATTCTGTTGTCCTAAAAACAAAAAAGCAAATAAAAAACACCTTACACACACATACCTTAGGAACGGTATTACAGAATATTTTGGTGGTTTTAAAACCTTGACTTTTCCAAACCGCGGATTACCTTGAAAACAGTTATCGTCCCATACCAAAACAGAGTATAACAGTGGGCTGTTTCTAGGCTACTTCATATTTAAGATGACTGATATTTCTTCTTATTAGAATTAAGACATCTGTTAGTATTTTCAGTGTTTTTTTTTTTAATAGATTGACATCTAAATATTAAAAAAATACAATGTTATTTTTTTAAATGGCTTGTTTTTGTCATGAAATAACCATTAAATATTAATTTTTGAAAACTAATTTATTTAGTATATGATTATCTGCATTAGGTTATTAGTATTTTTACTTAGTAATTGTGCATTTACAACAGCTGGCAAGGTTGTAACTTTTCTTTTGTAAGTAGTGGGCTTTTTATATTTATAGCAGGATATTAATTTTAATGGAATTTGTTTAAATGCAGGTCTGCATACTAAAACTTGATCTGCAACTTATCAATTTAGAATAAGATTCTGACGGAATGATAACCTTGGATAAAAATATCCCAGTTCTACGGTGTCTCTGTATTGCAATAAGTGCTCTGAAATATGTTGTTTATAAATGTCTGGGTACAAAACAACATTTTACCCCATTAAACACAATATATTTTATTTTAAGAAATGTTTAAAACATTTTAGAACAGCAGCTTTTGATATGGAGGGTCCTTTTCAGGAGATACTGTTGCCCTAAAAAATAAAATAGTTGTAAAAACATGTAAATAATAAAAAAAAAAGCTTGCATATACAGTAGGAACAGTATAACAAAGTTTTGGTGGTCTTAAAACCTTGACTTTTCCAAACAGCGGTAAACCTTGAAAAAACTGGTATCGTCCCATGCCTAGTATAGAAGTTGCTTGTAAAAAGCTGTTCATTACTCTCGTTAATCTATATTACAGGTCTAGAGCGCTATCATATCTCAGTATCGTCACAAGAAGTCAAGTAATGTTTTAATAAATGAAAAAAACTGTGCACCAAATCTGATGACAACATGGATTAGTGTCTGAATATTAGTTGATTATAATTTAGATCATATTCACATGTGTTTATATTTTAAAAATCTTAGCCCTAAAATTCAGAAATCTTCATATGAATAAATGAATTTGGGAGGAAAAGTAACATGGAATAAAAGGTAAGATAATAAAAGATAATAAAAGATCTATATTTAGCTGGGCTTCCCCTTGCAGGCTTTAATTAACCAATTACCACTATCTGTGTAGTACAAACTGCACTTACTACAATCAGTTAAGATTTGGAAAATATTCCCTCAAGATATTTTTACCGTTTTCATCATAGCAACTTATCGCCAGACGCTCATTTATGTGAGCAGTGATGGTCTGCGTTTGAAAATGAGTGGTGAACATCCAAGCCTTTTTTTAAAAAGGGCAGAACCCATCGATACCACTACAAGTCACAACATATTTCATTTACAAAGCTGTTGTGCGCATAGGTTTTTCTTGTTGAATGACTACTTCAGATGAGATTTTTATCAATGTTTACATTTCAAACATGTGGCAAGAAGAGTGGGATACATTGAAAAAGAATAAATTGTATTTGAGTTTTAAGACATTTTAAGACCAGATTTGATCAAGTGGTTTTTACTAGATGTTGTATTGGACATACAAAAACAACGGATGCTTTTTTGCTCAAAGATGAAGACCCTACTCAATGTTTGCACTGCACAATTCCTCTTACAGTAAAGCGCATTGTACTGGAATGTCCTGCTTTTAATGATTCCACAAGGCTTTTTTATGAAATGAACTCTGTTAAGGACATTTGTAGCAAAGTGAAACCAGGATAAAATGTAGAAATATTATCATGTATTAGCGCTAAAAATCTTATTCAATTTATGTTTTTTGTTTGTTGATTTTAATTGTATATTTATTATTGAAAAGTTCTTGCTATGAAAATAGCCTTGGTTGCTGACTTGGCAATACATAAGAAATACATTACATTACTTGTTGAATCACTAGTTTAACAAAAGTTATCTTGTTAACCCCTCTGTTTTCTAATTGCGTGTGATGTTAAATAGTTTTTGTTATGATTCATCCATGCATGCATTTAATTTTAAAACTATTTCATAATGTTAATTAGCCAAAACTAAACCTTCTAGTGGAAAATGCAGGCTTTTACGGCTAAACATAAATGATTTCTTCAAGCATTTAGTCTGCTCAAACCAAACTTTTGATTTCAACGTCCAATCAACAAACAATAAAACCAAGTCATGCCTTATATTATTTATTTTTTGTAAAACTTCATATACAGATGTACAGAGGAAAAGATCTGTTTTACTTCAATTTTATTGTGACTTTTAAAGGAACGATAGAGCGGTAGAATTCAGAAACCTATTGTGAACTGTAGCCACAAATGTTTTTCTTGTGCTCACACTTGTTGCATTTAAAAAAAACTACTTTTTTCGTTCTTTGGTTTGAAGTAAATACTGGTGGAATACTTTTAATAAACAAACAGATGCAGGTTATTTTTCCGGGAGCAATATTTAGCTGATTTTTAATATGTGCCGTTTTCTCTATCGAAGTAAATGTACAAGAGAAAGTAGCTATGTTTCCATCCACTTATTTTTATGCGCATTTTGGATATGCGCATAAAAAACCGGTTGATTGAAACGCCATGATGCACATACATTTTGAAAATGCGCATAAAAAAACGTATGCGCATAACTGAGTAGGATAAACCTTTTATTCGATAAGAAAAGATGCGCATAAACTACGATGGAAACACTTTTACCGCACAAATTTCAGTATGCGCATTAAAATAGGTCATGTGATTTTGTTATAAGAGATCATGTGATGATGAAAATGTGTATGAATGGACAAACTAGATGGCTGAGCACACTGTAAAACATCTGAACTGTTGTTTTGGTCATTCTAAAACGCCTTACCGTTTAAGTATTAGTGTTATATTATTAATGACCTCCAGAATCAAGAGCCTCTGTGCTCCGCGTCTGACACCTTCAAACGCGACCGCGCATTCACTGCGTGTCAGGATTGCCTTCCGAGGCGCAAGTCATTTATTAGATGAAGAAAAGATTGACGCAGCTTCTCCGACCGCAGTGAATTCAGCTTTTACTGTTGATATTTGGCGCCAGTTAATCAGGAAGTGACGATTTTGTTCGCTTTGACTCGTTGGATGGAATCGCTGCTTTATTCGCACGTCTTTAATGCGATAATCCAGTTTTGCACATAAAGTTCATTCACATTTTTAGATGGAAACGTAGCTAATGACAGCAGTTAAAGGTGCAGTATGTAAGTTTGAGCAGTTACCAGTGGTTGAACTAGGTATTGAATTTCTGGTTCAAAACACACAAAAGCGCAGGTTGCCAGATTGCAACAACAGAAGCTAGTATAGTTAGAGACGATATGTGTTTTTGACAATATTGCAAGTTCACAAAAAATTAGCTGGAATTATTAGATAAAACTTTAAAAATATGTTTTAGCACGAATATTTAATAATATAACTTCCTGTAATATACTTATTGCAATAAACAGTAGTTTATAGGCCTGTTTTGTTTTAGTAAAGAAGTAATGGATTTAAAGGTGTGCACTGGGGATGCACGGTATATCGGCGGCCATATTGTTATCGGCCTATAAATGCTATTTTTAAGATTATCGTTAGAGGTCCGATGTCTAAATTAGGCCGATATCTTTAAGCCAATAATTTATGTAATTGTACAGAACTGCCTGCCTTGCGCATGTGTGGGTGGAACTTGTTCGGTCCAGTGCACTGTAATGGAGCTTTCCTCACATTGTTTATTCCTGAATGAATCCCTGTTCTTTCCATGACATTAATATTCTAGTACAAAATAGCTCCTTCTACATTATCTTGAACCCTACATGCATGCATAGGCAAAAGTGCCTTAAAGACGCACAACAGCATATTTTAGTGAATTTAATACTTTTTAAGGGCTTAAATTCAGTTTTTAAAACTTAAGACATTTTAAGACCCTTAAGAACTTTTTTCCCTTTGAACATAATATATTTTATTTTGAGAAACATTTATAATATTTGAGCAGTAAACATGTCAAGCTAAATAATGAAAATGAATCATTGCCTTCTGCTGTCTTCATTGGTTTGAAAAACACAGATTTCTTTACAATTTAAAACGTTTTTTTTGTACTGGAGTTACTGTTGTCCTAAAATAAATAAAAAAAATCTTACACATATCTTAGGAACGGTATAGCTGAAAATGTTTTCGGTTTTAAAAACTTGACTTTTCCAAATTGCTGTATACCTTGAAAACGGTTATCGTCCCATACCTAATACACATCCTCTTAATGACACATTATAATAAAAAAATCTGAATTGTGTTTTGAACTGAACCTAAACTGGCACACTCAGAAGAACTATAATATTAATATTAAATCTTGAAAAGGAGTAAACTAGGTGCCCTTTAATTGCTGTTTTATTTGGAATGTGTGACAGCGTATAAGAAGCTTATGGCTCGTTTCCACTGACTGGTACGGTACGGTTCGGTTTGGTACGGGTCACGTTTATCAAGCTTGCGTTTCCACTAACAAGGGTACCCTTTTGGTTGGTGTGGTGTACGACAAAGTTTCAGTCGACGTCATTCTAGCTCGAGGAAATGTCTACAATAAAGCTGTACGGGTCACTTACACATCATATGAAAAGCTCTTCTCACAACACAGATGCTTTACACACATAAATACTTGTGTAGAAATGTTTATTACTAACTTTTCAATGAACATGAGTTGATTATAACTGCAGATCAATGACAGTGTGAAACAGACTACTGTAACATCTGTAATTATATTAAATAACTAAATAAATGAACATATATAAACACATACAGCCCCTTACAGTCTCCGATATGTTACCAACTACAGAAGAACTACACACAACAGACATTTCATCCGTATTTAGGTTAAAAAACAACCCAAAACATAGCCTAAAGTCAGTGTAAACCTCTCATCTGTGTCTGTAATCTTCAGCAGCACATGTAGCCTCTGTTAGAGAATTCTGAGCTCATTAGTCCAAAAAGTGAAGATAATAAGTTAGTTATACATGGTATTTTGTTCATGTTTGCTAAAAAATAATGTGCTCCTTTTTTTCCGGCTTCTCCTTTGTTTCTTCACGCTTCACTCTCGCGTTTGTCAGTGTCTGACAGGATCAGGTTTCAAAAGCACATCAATAATCAAGTGCAGGTTATTAACATCAGCTCAAGAAGTTTGTTATTTCAGATATAATGTTAGACGAGCGCAAGCAAGAAAGCGAAACCGCTCGCCCCTCAGACTGGCTCGTAAAAAACTACGTGGCACAGGGTAAATCTGCTCTTCTTCTTGGATTTGTGGCTGTTGATCAAGATGACGACAAGGTTTGTTTGAGCCCAGATCGACCATGACTCATTATTATATGTATATATAAATCCGCTGTAATCTCTCGGCTCGTCGGCTGTGCGTGTATTTTAAACATGGCGGGTTTTTTGTTTTCATTCTGGCTTGTTGCGCAAGCGAATGACGTATCTCTGTAAACCAATAGCGTTCAGCTGCGCGTCTAGCTCCGCCTTTTGGTACCCTTTCTCGTGTTTGGTACCCTTTCGAAAGGGTGCCGAAAAAGTGGTTCGGTACGCTTTTTGACAGTGGAAACAGCCATAAAAGCGTACCAAACCGTACCGTACCATACCACTCAGTGGAAACGGGCCATTAGAAAGAGGGGGACATTCTTAAGCTTTAGGACATGTCTACGTAGAGATCACAGGGCTCGAAATTGAAAAATTTTTCGTGTTAGCACTGGTGCTCCTAACTTAAAATGTAGGGGCTCCAGACAAAATTTAGTCGCACCCACCAAAAACTATGAGCACAGTTACTACACATTTTATTGACCTTATTCTTCAATGCGGAAGTGCGCTCATTATTGTGATTGTTTTAGAACTTCCGATTCAGCTGCCTATGGGAGAAATGACTAGCAATAATAAACGGCAGAAAACGATCACAATACTTATTCTACAAACAAGTGTTTGCATGACAATACAGACAAAGTAGAATAATATAATAAGAAAATATCAGTTTGCAACACCAAGCAGCAAAACAAGCTGTTTTTAACATCTAAAAATGAATGGAAGTGAATGAGACCGGAAGTCTCAAGCCAAAATGATTCAAAAGGCTGCGCCCACTCTTACGTGGAGAATAGGGTGAATATTAGCAGATTTACTGCATTTGAAATCAACTCTAATCAAAACTAACAAATAAACAAAAATATGCATGCGCTCACCGGGCCCTGCACGCACTGCTTGACGTGAATGAGATGAACTGAATTAACAATAAGCTGTGTTCTCACGGATGGTGTCTGATATGGTACAACTGCACAAGCTAAAAATTAACATTTATTTTTATATCTTTTTTTATCCACAAAGTGTGCAGCTTTTGTCACTGCAGTATATCGTAATGGACTTCTGGAAGAACATTTCAAGTACACTACTGGTACATTGATATTAGTATACTTACTAAATAAAGTATGCTTTTATGCTTGACCTTTACTTTAGTATACTTCTTTTTCCTAAGGGTATATTTATCAACTTAAGATTAGTCTTGTACAGCCAGGGGGAGTATTGCTGCTCTGACAGCCTCTGATAAGGATTTTTGCAGCCAATACAGAGTACTGATTCCTTGTCATGGTGATCGGCTGATACCAAGTACTGATTCTAATGCTTCACGCTTTATAATGGCTTAAGCACATTTTCCTTCTAAGTATGAAACTTAAGAGAAGATCTTGCCTTACCTAAGAGAATAAATCAAGGATGCTGCATATAATCCCTTAAACATGTCTCTTATAACCATTTAGCTGTGAACGTGTCATGGCCAGAAGCAGCTTTACAGAAAATAATTCATCCATCCATTAATTTCACTCTGGCTTAGTCCCTTATTTATCAGGGGTTGCCACAGCGGAATGAACCGCCACGGAAAATATAATAACACAGATATAAAAAAAATTTCTCACTAACAGTTAAAAATCTCACTAACAGTTGCTACAGTTTAAAATATAGTAGTTTATAATCAGTTAAGATAAAATAATATATAAACTATATTATATAGTGTTTAAATGGTTAACTAGTAATTCATTTTAATGTGACACATTATTGTTTGCTTTTTATATTTACAACAAAGCGATTTTAACCAAGTATGATAGTATTAAGATCCTGAATTAGTTTATTACACTTAATCCTACAATTAGACAGTCTATTGTGTTTTCTTTGTGAATGTGAACGCGTGAATAAAGTCATAAGTGTTTAACCAATTATTTTTATTTGCGTAATTTGAGTTCAGAAACTGCAGAGATGTTTTTTTTGCTGTTTAGTCTATTATTTTTATGCAACAACGTTGCTAACTAATTTGCTATGAGATGTGGCTGTGCCCTCACGTGCTGCTCACGCTTGCGAGAGAGCAATCGAAATAATACATTTTTATCTGAAAGTGTCATTCAAGTGATGATGTGAAAAGCTGAAGCTGTCAAATTATTTTTAATTCATTTATTATTAATGACGATGATTTTATTCAATAATTCAAATACGATCTAAAATACGAGCTAAATATTGTCTTTAAAATCGTCATAGGTCTCAGCTCTCACCAATATCTTTGCCTATTGTTGATACACGATACTATCGTCTATTGGCACAACCCTAATCTGGTGCTATATATAAAATACAATTAACTTGACTTCAAGGGGGCGGGGAAAGCTGTTGGGTGGGCGGGGCGCTCCCCCTAATATTATGGTAGGGGAAACACTGATGTTGACTGAAACTTTCTGTTGTACACCACGCCCGCCAAAAGAATACGATTGGTACCTTTTTAGCAGTGTAAATGCAAGCCTGAGAAAGGTGACCCATATTGTACTGCACCAGTCAGTGGAAACGGGCCATTTGTCCTGCTTGGCACCCTTTGCAAAGGGTGACCAAAAAGTGGTACGGTACGGTTCGCTTTTAGGTACCCTTTGACAGTGGAAACAGCCATAAAAGCGTACTGAATCGAACCGTACCGTAGTGTACCACTCAGTGGAAATGGACCATTAGCCACACCCAATACCTCAGACAGACCTAATCTGAGAATTTAACTGAAAACAAACAGAAGTTTCAGATTTCAATAAAAGATTACAAGGGCATTTTATTTTGATTATATTTTTATTTTCTTAATGACATGCACAGATGAATTGTTTACCACAAAACTAGCAATGTGAGCTAACGAAATCAGTATGGTTAGTTTTGATTTCATGTGTACTTTTTAAAGTTATTATATACAATCACTTTTATCCTGCAGTTATATAGTAAATAGCTGATGTCGTTGTGTACATGTTCAATGAAGTGGATTAAGAATTATGTAATATTATTTGTTATTATTTATAATTTGATATTATTATCATAAATATTATAATATATTTATTATTTAATAGCTGATTTCAAAGCATTTCTCTTCTCCTCCCCAGGACATCTCTGCGTGCCCGGAGCCGTTCTCCTCACTACTCCTCATCCCGCCGCTCCTCGTCCCATTCTCGCTCAAAGAAACATTCGTTATATTCAGGCGGGGCCAGCGGAGGCTCCTCCCACAGCAGTCGACCCGGCAGCCGGTCGCCTTCATCTTCACGTTTGCCCATCACCTCCAGCCTCGGAGCCGAACTCACGAGAAGGAAGCAGGAACGTCAGGCAGCCGCTGCCAAGAACTCCCCTGCCCTCCAACCAAACACGTCCAATGTGGCAAACACACCAGTGAAAAACACTGATCCACCGCCACTGGAGACAGCAGCAGCGGCGGCGGCACCCCCTGAGCCTCAGAGACCACCCTCTCCACCTGCAATCACTGTGGCTGCGGAGGAGCCTGCTGCACTTCCTCCTCCACCTCTCCCATTATCCAGTCCTCCTCCGCTGCCTCTAACGTCTCCTCCGCCTCTTCCAGCCAGCTCTCCTCCTCCTCCTCCTCTGTCCTCTCCTCCTCCTCTTCCTCTAAACAGTCCTCCGCCAGCTCCTCCGCCTTTAGCGCCTGCAACGGCTCCTTCTTCACGGCCAAAAAGCCCCGCACAGAAGCCCACGAAAAGTCCTGCGCACCCGATGAAGACCTCCACGCTTCCTCCTCTTCCCTTGCCGCCGGCTCTTCTGGGAGACTGCAGGGACAGGTGAGTGCTGAAAACACACACTTCATAGGGAAACTACTGTCTTTATGCAAGTTTTCCACAAATGAGAAGTAGTACTGCACACGGATGAACTTGCTTTATTCTGAAATAAACACTAACCTCTCGTTCTGTCTTTATTTGTGGGATTATTAAGGCTTTTATTATTCGAAATGATTATTATTCAATTCAATTCACCTTTATTTGTATAGCGCTTTAACAATGTAGATTGTGTCAAAGCAGCTTCACATAAAAGGTCATAGTAAATTGGAACAGTGTAGTTCAGTTTGTAGTGTTTAAGTTCAGTTCAGTTTAGCTCAGTTCAGTGGGGTTTGAAATCACCACTGAGAGTCCAAATACTGAGGAGCAAAACCAACGATGCGCAGCTCTATAGATCCCGAACCATGCAAGCTAGTGGCGACAGCGGAGAGGGAAAAAAACTTCACTAATTGGCGAAAGTGAAGAAAAAAAACCTTGAGAGAAACCAGACTCAGTTGGGCACGACCATTTTAATTTCTCCGCTGGCCAAACATCTTGTGCAGAGCTGCAGTCTCAGCAGCGGAGGCTGGAAGCTGGCCTCATCGAAGACTCGTCTGTCCCTGGAGCGTCACAGGAATCAGTCTCATGTTCTCCACTCCTCCATGACCACCACAGTAGCTGCTCAGGATACGGCCTGGTCCAGGATTATAAAGATTATTGAGATGCTTTCTGTTCTGTTCTGTTCTGACATTGTGTCAAATATTTGATCTTGTTTTCATTTCTACACGTTTTAACGCTGACTGTGTTTATTAGGTTAAGGGCAACAAGATTAGCATCCAGTTTGTTGGCAGAGTGAAATTTACACTTTAATAGCTTCAATGTGACTTCAATCATAACTGTGTATGGAAGACAAGAATGCTCATCTGATTATTTACTATGATCAGATGCTTTGAAAGATGAGATCACTCATCCAAATTTGGTCAGATGCTTTGAAAATAAAAGTTTGCATTGCCGTCTATTAGGGCTGCACGATTAATCGAAAAAAGATCGTGATCTCGATTCGAACCCCCACACGATCTTAATCCCGCATCTTTACGATTCAGCCGATTATATTTTCAAGCTCATGTGAAGCAGAAAGGCAGTCGCACAAGTCTTCACATTGTTTTATATATGTTGCTCAGCAACATGGACGCTTCCAAATGGTGTTAAAAGTGTCACATACTGTATTTAAAGAGCCCCTATTTTGCATTAAAAAGGTCATATTTTGGTTTTGGGGTCTCCAAAAACATGCTGATATGCGTGCAAGTTCAAAAAACACTTTTATTGTCTTATAATATACATTTATTATTACATAATTATCCCAACGACTCCCATATGATTCGTTCAGCGATTCATTTGTTCCCAAACCCCTTCTTAGCGCTAATCTGCGTTGATTGGTCCGATGACTGTTGTGATTGGTCGATTGCAATCAGCGTGAGACCGAGAAAGTAGTCAGAGTGCAGAGTGTATGTGTGAGCCCAATGCAGGAGTGCATTAAAGCAATGCTGTTTAACACCAGCATATTGCTCTATTCTTAACCATAAGTAATAACAACGACACACATTCAGTATTAATCCACACAGTGGCAAAAGTTGAGCTATTTTGAAACTTGACTACCACACATGTGTAGAAACAGCTGATGGTGGCCATAGCAATGACAAACGGCAGAGGATCGCGAGCTCACAAACGCATTTAAATCCGTAAAGAAAGTGGCACACGCGTTTTCAACATGGTTTTAGACATGATGTGTGAATATAAAGAGTTAACCAGATACAGTACAAGCCGTGTGGAGTGGTTGCGAGTAACAAAACACAATTAAATATATATTTTGCAAGCTAGAGAAAACATGGAGGCAACCAATTAAATCGCACTTACTTACACTTGTGAAATAGAGGAAGGAACTGATCCATGAACTGTGCACTGATAAAGTTCCTGTCGAGCTCTGACAAAGTCCCATACATCAGTAGTCTTTTCTGATCCTTCCTTTAACAAACGCCCAATGAATCTCCCATTGTAAGCGTGTAGATTGCTGAAGCACTCGTCAGAAAAATGACGGGAACAGCACAAGGCTGGGCTATAAAGCTGAGGTATTTTTGCTAAAATAAACTTCAGCCACTGACTCTTCACAGTTTCATCTTTGAGTAGAGAAAATAACACTAACTTTCCCCTCACACTTCAGAGCACAGCGTCTACATGTCTTGATTTAACTGGGATCTACTACAGTGTTTGTCTTCCTCTTTTTCTTTCTACAGTGTTTGTGGGCAGGGCCAGTGGTTTAAATTTTCCCGGGTCTTCTCGTGCAACAAATGGGTGGGGCTTGAGTTCCAAATTGACGTCACCCCGGCACGGCTAAAGACTCATTACCGCGATGATTCATTCAAACCACTATGAGTCGACTCTTTTATAAACAAATCAGTAGTTTTGTACATTAGGGAAGCGTTCAGAAAAAAACAAAACACCAGTGAAGAAACTCTACACAGAGGAACATAACCACCTCACTGCCAACTAGTGTTTCGGAAGTGTTATTGCAGAGCAACAGAAACCGCATGCAGAAGTAAGAATGCACAGCTACGTGCGTTGCATGCGCCGTAGGTCACGCCGATCACTTGACACAGAAGTATAGACCAGGCTTTACACTGCATGGTTACCTTGCACTGCTCGAGCGATCGTTCAGGAGCAGTGCGGGAAGTATGATTTGCGTGACGGCAGCCATGACATGAGTGTACTCGGCAATGAAAGTGAAACCAAAACAGCGCATGTTTAAATGATCATGTCACATTGTAAAGTTATGATTACAACAAGCATTTGATATGTTTTTTTCTTTCATAGTGAACACAAAGTGTTGTGCATGAAAATAACTGTTTACTGGCTCTGTGTACCTACTGTAGCATATATAATGCAAGAGGGAACCTGATAATAAATGTTTCATTTTACCAGTGAAAATGATCTAACAATGTTGTCAATGACATAATGCAAGCATATGTCTCAAACATAAAATAATTATACATAACATAATTATGAATAGTTGAATAGTATTGAATAGTATTCTGATGTCATCACTTTATTGGCATTAACAACTAGGACAAATTTAAAGTCTGTTCAAGTCCACTATTCCAAGTCTGGACAAAATTTAGCATTTTAACCAACAGTAGACCCACACATAGGCCTAATATTATTGTTGTTGTTTTATCGTATGTTTGAGAATCAAAAACATCAAACACGGCATTAGTTTGGCTGTCCTTCTTGGACAATTTGCAGAATAGTAAAACTAATATCGTGATTTTTTTTTTTTTTGCCATCTTGCCCAACTCTGGGTCATATGGCTGCTCGATTATGGGGAAAAATCCTAATCACGATTAATTTGGTCATAATTGTAATCACGATTATTCAAAACGATTATCAGTCGAAGTCAAAATTATTCGCCCTCCTATGAATTTTTTTTAAAATAATTATTTCCCAAATGATGTTTAAGAGAGCAAGGAATTTTTCACAGTATTTCCTATAATATTTTTTCTTCTGGAGAAAGGCTTATTTGTTTTATTTTGGCTACAATAAAAGCAGGTTTAAATATTTTGAAACCTATTTTAAGGTCATCATTATTAGCCCCCTTAAGCAATATATATTTTTGATTGTCTGCAGAAGAAACTACTGTTATACAATCACTTGCCTAATTACCCTAATTAAGTCTTTGAATTGCACTTTAATCTGAACACTAGTAACTTGAAAAATATCTAGTAAAATATTATGTGCTGTCATCATAGCAAAGATAAAAGAAATCAGTTATCAGAAAGGAGTTATTAAAGCTATTATGTATTTTCTATTAGGGCTAATAATTCTGACTTTAACTGTATATATAGTTATTTTCCTCCCTGTAAATAAGAGAAATAAATACAATAGAATAAAAATATTAACCAAACTGTGCTTTAAGCATCTTCACTGTCAGAAAAATACTTTAATTATAGTTACAAAAGTCCTTCAGTCAAGAGCGGTGAGTGGTTTATTTATTTATTTATTTATTTATTTATTTTTTATTTTTTCATTTTGTTGTTTGATTAATGATAAAAACAGTAGGCAGCAGGAATATTGTGCGCTGTCACTTTAAGAGCAGTACGGTTCTGTTTAATGGTTTCTCTTTCACATGTCTTTTGATTCTCAACTCGTTTGTTTATTACACAAATGAGGGTCACTATGAATCATCACTAAACACAGCGTTTTGACACCTATTTGACCATTAATGCGCTCACATTAAGATGACTTTAGATGTGTGTGCCCTGCTCGTCTCTGAGGTTGAGCGCGCGCACACACACAACAGCATGCGATCTCATTTGCTCTTTTAAAACCATGAATGATTCGAATGTACATCAATGGAGGATGCGCATCCCGAGCTGCAAAAGTTACATTACAGCACATGCTTTTAGTAATGTTCACGTGAAACTGAGCATTGCAGAGCAACAAATGTGTACAGCTGGAAAGGGGGCGGTATGTGATGGAATATTCATTTATCTCGATTAATGTTTTTTCATAATCGTTAGAAGCCAAAATCGAAACCGGATTTTCGATTAATTGCACAGCCCTAGGTCATACTACCTCTGCAATTACACTTGCGTATCACATTGTCGCATGATACAGTTTTTAAATCCAAGGATGCAGATAATTAGGCCCAATCCCAATTCTATTTTTGTACCCCTACCCCTTCCCCTTGGCCCTTAAAACCGAGTGTTAAGGGGAAGGGGCTTCAACTACCCCTTAGAATTAGGACAGCACTACAGCACCTGCACACGTCATCATATGTCATTGTGATCTCTTGCTTCATATGAGATAAGACGATTGCGACTGCTGTAGTTATTCCAGTTGGGTTATTTTTTTTCCTAATTATCTTCAGGAAATTACTGAAGGCATATATATTGTTATCATAACGATCTAATGTGGAAACAAGCTCATAACTGTACTGTGTATTTACAGCATGACAATATTCATCTATGTAAACGCACCAAAAGAACATTAACATTATAGCAGACACTGTAAAAAGCTCATTCATAGCCACTAGACTTTTCTGACAGGGTATTTGATTCTCACCGAGTGCCAGAACGTTGTGGAACTGCTATACAGGAGTTATTATTGAGGATTATAGATCACAAAATTTAGCAGTTTTTATTTTAGCTGTTTTTTTTTTTTAAAGCGTGACGGTAAAACATGAACGCGGTTATGCATGTATTAAAACATATGCTAGTTTGTTGTAAAAATTTGTAATAATGACAAAAAAAATGCTAATTTGTGGATCTCCTTCTGGGAAATTTTCTTACCCCTTGGTTTCGAGTGTGGTCCTGAAAAATCTTCGTTTGAAGGGGTGTATACACCTTGCCCTTAGCCCTGTACCTTCAAGCTAAAGAGAATTGGGACACCCCTACCCCTTCACGGGACCGAGCAAAACGAGTGGGGAAGGGCTAAGGGGTAAAATTGGGATTGGGCCTTAGTCATGATTTATTGTGCTTACATTCTCATACTTGCATTACAAATATTTGTTCTATGACCTTGTTTAAGTAGCTTTTTTGTCAGGTTTTGGATTAATGTTGCAGTAACATGCTGTGGACTATAAACCTCCAGCTGTTGCCGAGATTTCAAAATGTAGAAATGGTGTAAACATCTCTGTAATATCATTCAGTGAGTTTAATTTAAACAATTAAAAGCAGTTTAGCGTCAAACAACATCACAATCTCTTTAAGAGTAAAATGCTCAAGTGTCCTCCAAGGCTTCAGTTCATGGCACACGTGGCCATGGGGACGCTTTCCTGCTTCAGCCTATGTAACCCGGTGAGCGATGAAACACTGCAGTCCTCTGTAGCACTCCCTCGTGTTGTCTGTAATAGTGTTTTCCCGGTACTGAAGTTTTAAAAACGTCCATTTCCCGCTAATATTCAAGCGCCGCTGAGCGCGTTTATAAACAGCGCTGATTTACCATAGTATTCACCAGTGCTCATCAGTTTACCGCTCTTCACCAGTGCAAACACAGATACATGGACACTGGAGCACGAAGCAGCCGTGAAGATCAATCGAGTTATCAAGCAGATCGCTCGACTATGTTTGTGCTCTGTAAACAACGGAGGGTGAACTGATGACCTTCTCGGCCAATAACAATCATTTCTGTTGAGCACGTGAACACAATGGCAAGTCAGCACTGTGGTAAGAAAGCCATCAACAGTGCCTTAAATGTTAGCGGGAAATTGACAGTTTTTCTTTTAATTCAGTATCGTGACAAGTCTAATATAGTGAAAGAATCAGTTCATTAACTTGAGTTTGATAAAAGGCATCTAAAACGTGTGTTTGGGAAAGAAAACGTTAGCTAACTAGAGCCATTTGCCTTAGCTGAAAAAGAGCTCTGATATCCCTTTTTATTTTCACCATTCATTCAGAACCGACCTTCGGGTCACTCGGAAGGCGGTGAAATGATACATTTGTGTCACTTTCCCTTTGCTCATAAAATATACAGCCAAGTACACAACGTTCCTATGTAACTCCCAACGATACTTTCGGGTTTCTTCTCACCGCAGCCTCGATTTCGCTTAAAAAAAAAAAAAAAATGGTGGCCGCGTAAAGTCAGTCTATATAAGCAGGAAACCTTACAAAGGCCTGTTAAACTCCTGTTCATACACAGACCTACAAGTTGTGATCATTGAGGAAAAAAATACTCTTACATCACAATCAATCATGTATGAAAATTAAATCAGGAATCAAAAAACAAAGAAAAACATCGTTCCAAACATCAAACAAATACACGCTCGATGCTCAAAATAACCGATTAAACGTTTGTAACCGATTAATGGTAAACGATTAAAAAATATAATTTCATTTATTTTTAAAGTTTGGCTGAATAAGGGGCCGATCACAGCGAACGCGATTTTTGCGTTGAGACAGGCATCATTTGAATGGCTCTGACCATGACTTGTTACTTTATGTATATATTATTACAGTGTAATGTCTCGACTGTGTATTTAAAAATGGCGCTTCCTTTGTTTTCATTCTGCTGGCTTGTGCAAGAGCGAATGACGTATCTCTGTAAACCAATATCGTTCAACTGCGCGTCTAGCTCTGCCTTTTGGTACCAAAAAAGTGGTACGGTATGGCCATAAAAGTGTACCGTACCATACCACTCAGTGGAAATGGGCCATAAGCTGACATACAAGCGATCTGTTGATGAATCGTGGCTTTAAAACGCTCCAGTGTCTCTGTATTTGGGGTTACACTCAGTAAACGGCAGTGAGTTCGGTGAACTGATGGCCTTCACAGCCTATCAAGTCATTTCTATTAAGCTTGTGAACACAATGACATATCAGCATTGTTTAAGAACGCACTTAAATGTTGGCGGGAAATATTTTTAGATTTTCTGGGCCGATTGGTATTGAGTTCCAGTATTGTGACAACACTAAATCAGAGTAGGTGCCAAAGTGCTAGTCGTCGCATTTTCAATAGTGAGTTGTGTTTTGTACACAAACAAATCTAAAATTTAAGGAACTCCCTGCTGTATTTAAATGGAGTTATCGCTCCTGAAATTTGTGTGTTTGAGGCCACAGTGAAACTTGTCTGCTGTCTCCATTTGCACATACCTCCATCACACGATCAAGTCTTGCCTGTTTGTATGTTTATTCTCAATGCGTGTGGGCATGTTTGGCCTGTAAAGAGTGTCAGCTGAGAATAAGATGGTATTCGCTGCTTTCGTCTGGTGGTTGCACTAAATGCAAATGGATTTGTTGACAAATGTCGTTGCTAAATACAGTCACACACCTATGAACAGTTGGTTGAGTTAGTGTGCGTGGCTTATTTCTTGGGTTCATATATTTTGCGGATGCCATGTAGCAGCATTTACACTTAATGAACTAGGTGCAATTTATTTCTGTTTTCTGTTTATATCTCTAGGTATTTATGCTTGTGTGTTAATAGCATCTGCTTGGTTACGCTCTTTTACAGTAAATTGTTATTTCTCTGCCAAAATCTAGACTGAGTGGAATGTGTAACTAAGTAACCAGAAAATGGGAGTAGTGCTCATCCATCCAGAATCCACAGTTTCCCATCTCATGTAAATTCCAGACTTGTATCAGCTGTAACTACACTTTTATATCATATGGATGTCACAACAAATGCAGATGTTCTGCATTCCTCTTACTTTCTGCTATATTTTGTTACAGCCTAGTAAAATAAAATGGTTTAATGCCTTGCATTTAGTTATAAAAGGTGCCATATACTGCATCTATTCAATAAGTTAAATTATTCTCTAATATCTGCATAGTAGGTATGTGGCTACGATATGTTCAAGTAATTTTCAGGAACTGTTTTAGAAGTTCATTTATTTTCTAGAAAATATCCAAAAAATTAAAAGGTCCATATTGACCATATTTGGAGGGATCGTGAATATTAATGAGCTCAACTCTGATGCTTGCAGCCAGCTCTCGCTCTCGCTCTCGCTCTCGCTCTCGCTCTCGCTCTCGCTCTCGCTCTCGCTCTCTCTCTCTCTCTCTCTCTCTCTCTCTCTCTCTCTCTCTCTCTCTCTCTCTCTCTCTCTCTCTCTCTCTCTCTCTCTCTCTCTCTGTCACACACACACACAAAAGTTGTTGTGTTGTTGATTAAAATTTTGGCTAAATTATAATTAAACTCGCCAAAAGAGACCGATGTAATATATTTTGAAGCTATGGTGTCAACGAAAGCGCATAACATTTAATAAACAAATGACGTTTAATAAAGTGTATTACTGTTCTTTAACTTTAGAAAAATGAAAGTAAGAGCTGGGGGATTGACACGACTCTTAAAAATTAACTAAAGATACAATTAAACATACCTTGTGCCTCTTCTGGAGGGCGATGAATAAATTTATCTTTATATTTTGTGTTCTGATGAGCACATGAACAGATGGCTACAGGAATGTATGGAAAACAAATGGTATCTCCCATTTTTAAAATAAGAGTCCATCATATTTAGTTTATTTAAACTTAAACTTAAAAATAGAAATGGTCATTGTTGTCTTCCTAGGAAATGTGGTGGCTTATCAAACGCAGCCAAGGGCATCCATATTAATCATCCCAGAGCAACATATTAGTGTTATAACTGCTAATCTGTCAAAGATGCGGCTGCTTGTCATGTCTGGATAACATGGATCTTGACCAAAAGTACATGCGAATCTCGAGAGTGTGCCCCGTAAGTCATGTAACAGTCTGCTTTGTCTTCTGATAGCCTAATTTTTCACCAGGGTTTTACACAAGAACAAGGAAAAACAATGGTGGTTGAGGCTCATGGTGTGGCCATTTCCATGTACTGAACATTATTATTTGACTATGCATAGGTATACCCAGATTTTTTTTATAGGTACCCTTTAAAGGTTAAGGTGAATGTCAGGCGAGTGAGCTCTATCTGGAATTTGACATAAGGTTTTCTTTGGAATAAATGTGATTTTTGTATTGGCCGTTTTAACTTTTTTTTTGTTGTTCTTTCAGTCCAAAGAAGAGTGGTCTTTCCCAGAGGTTGTCACGAAAGGAAAGGGAGAAGGAGAAGGAAAAGGAGAAAGAAGTGAGGACACGCCTCCTCAGTGAGTTGCCCCTCCCTCCGGTACTTTCTGGTGGAGACCCTTCACCTCCGCAGTCTCCTGCTCGGGTATCACCTCCGCTACTGCAGCCCAGCTTCAAGAAGAGACCAAAGTAAGTGCATCTGCTGCCTTCATCCACAGCCAAACTGATATATTTATCTAAATTACCATTCAGAAGTTTGGAAATGTGCTTGTGCTCACCAAGTCTGTAATTATTTGAACAATGAAACAACAAAGTACGAATACAATTTAGAAAAACTGTTCTGGATTTAAAGAGGTCAGATTTCCTTTGGGGTTTTAAAAGCTGTTCATGCATATAATGTTAGTCTTTGACTAAGTCTTTAATGTTAAATGGTGTTGTTTACTGGTTTTAATACGTTAACAGATGAATTGTACATTTTATTTAGGAATCTCTGATAAATCGAAAGACCTTGAAATACATATTTTGTAGCATTCCAAGTCTATTTGTCAGCTTTGGTCAATTTAGAGCATGATTGCTGATTATTTTTCATTAAAAAACCCTTGGCTCCAAACATTTGAAAGGTGATGCAAGTTATTGAGAAATGTTGAGAGAATGCTTTTTATAGACCTTTTTCTTGGCTGCTGCATGGAGGGGGCGCCATAGCGACTAGCGTCTTCCGGTAGAATGCTAAGAACTTCCGTTTACAGCAATTACAACCAGTAATTTGCGCTCCAAAAATGGGTTTCAATAGCGTTTTGAGTGGATTACGGAGTGTTTTTGTGACACACAACTTTGAAAGGTGTGTATTAAAGCTGTTATAATTTGTGTGGATCAAGCGCACGAAAAAAACGTTCTCCTAGTTCACGTGTCTGCTGTTAGCTCAGCGGCTCTTCAATACCCACACACACACAGGCAATACTTCACTGCATTATAGAGCGAACCAGATCACTGGCATGAAACTTAACAGGTATGTAAGTCATGCAATTTACAAAGATCACCAATAATAGTCTGTTACTGATACTCTGCTGGCTGATGTGCATGTTCATTCTAATCGCGAGCCGTTTATGTTTCATTTAGTGTGTTGTATTTACCAGGGTTTGTGTTTTTCTGTCATTTCAAAATGTCAGTATTTTCACTTTGTCACAGTTATTAAATCAGTGTGCTAGTGGGACCGTACAGGTGACTTTAGCGATGATGATTCTTCATTTAAACTGAAGAAGATGCTGACAACGAGGGGAAAATGCCTCACTCCAGTTGTTCTCCATCCTATTAGATCACATTTATAAAATGATCAGTCCAGGAGGTGGCGCTGATCGACAACAGTATCAGTTTAAAGAAGATAAATGCAGGTAAAATAGATTAAAACTATCGTTTCAAAGCTGTTCAAATGTGACTGTTCACACGCATCAGCTGCAGACCGGAAGTTCTTAGCATTCTCCTTGCACGTACATGCAAAGCATAATGGGTATGTTTGCGTTCCAAGGAAAAGGTCTATAGAGTGAGTTACTACTAATCGTGGGAATTGTTTCTGTAGAAAGATGGAATGAGAGAAAATGCTGTATAAACGTTTTCTCTCAAATGCGTGCAGGATTTGCTCTCCGAGATATGGAGAGAGGAAGCAGACTCAAACCGACTGGGGAAAGCGATGTGTGGACAAGTTTGACATCATCGGCATCATCGGAGAAGGGACATACGGTCAGGTGTACAAGGCTAAAGACAAAGACACAGGTGTGTTGTTGGAACACAATAAGCAACAGTTATAATGCACTCTAAACCTTTTTTTTGTGTGTGTGTTAAACTAGAAATCTTTTGTACCATTGTAAATGTAATTGTCCTTGCTGAATCGATGAGAGCAAGGTTTAAAGCTTTGTTTTTAGTAGCAATATCTGTGTGCAGCAGTATAGAAAGCATATATACGTTTAAACGAATTTAGCATTTCACAGGCATCACTTTTACTAGTGAGGTCATTTAAATGACATTAATATTTTACACTATGAACTATGTGAGACTATCGTTTGAATGAATCCATCGCCTTTGCTTGACTCATGGATGTAACTTTAAAGAATGACCTGGAGTAGGGTTGGGTCGATAGACGATACCACCGTCCATCACTGTTGGCGATAGACCTCAAAATGCTAAGCCAGCATCGTGATCCTCTGCTTTGCCCCTGTCGCCGCAGCAACCCACTCATGAAAAATACACACCTAGGTCCTATTTACACTAGTATGTCTAAGTTTTAATATGCCATTTTTAGAACGAAAACAATCCACATTCACACTGCGTTTCACCTAGCATTTCTAAAAGCCCTCCTTCCACACTACACCACTGAAAACGCACATCACGTGACCACGCACACGCTGTCATGCACTGCAGCGTATGCATCCATCTGAGCTCCAGATAAGACCATGCGGGTCAGGTATTTGAAATGGTAGCCTACAAATAATTAATCCGTTATGAATTAATTATTTATAAATAATTAATTCACCGCCACATATGACGACGAAGCCAACGTCCATCGCGATGTTCCACATTAGACATCACACAATGCCTAAATTAGTCGACATTGGCCAACCCTAACTCGGAGTATTGTCTTGAACGCTATAATCATCTATTTGTTACATGCATCGTAGAATAGAAGAGAGGCTTTCATGAGCGCTTCTAAACAACACTCCCTTTTGATTTTCTTGGCAAAAAATGTCCTTAACGTAAAAAGGAAAGACTTATTTCAGACAGTGCAGTATATTTTTGTTTAGTTTTTTTGCTTTAAATGCAGTATTAATTGCAGTTTAGTTAAGCTGTGCACATCTCTATGGATGCACCTCATTTCCAGCAACTGAAAAGTTTTGATCAAAAATGGCATTTTTGTTTTATGGCCAAAAAAATGCGCCTAAAAAAATGCAATGCCGCACTACATTGCCTAGCAGTGATCAGCCCAGCTTTTCCACTCTCCCTCAAGTCATAGCCACTGCACAGTGTGAAGTAGCTTTCACACCAGATGCAGATAGCGCTGCGCAATGAAACCTATTCTTTTCAATGGCTTGTCGATTGCATTTCATTTGGTGCAATCACCAAAGTGCAAATAGAGCGGAGTGCACAATATTCTGTTTTGTGAATATTTCGCTCACGTTCACGTACTTATCTATGCATGAAGCGCACATGCTCACCAGAAAGCCAGTTTATACTTTTTTCCCTACTGCTTCCAGCAGGGCTACTGTAGTGTAATGCTAGCAAAATGGCGCCTCTCGACTGTCAATACAATTTGGTTTTGTGTTTTGGTTTGTAAAGGAGAGCTGGTGGCATTGAAAAAAGTGCGACTGGATAACGAAAAAGAGGGTTTCCCCATCACCGCCATCAGGGAAATCAAGATCCTGAGACAACTCAACCATCGCAGCGTGGTCAACATGAAAGAGATCGTCACTGACAAACAAGACGCACTGGACTTCAAAAAGGACAAAGGTCTGGCTAAATGCATTCGCACGTGTGTTTACCTTGCACTTTCAGTTTAAATAAGATGCGGAATTTGCCATTATCATCCTTTTAGAATTTGTTTCCGTAACTAAATTATTTTAAGTCTCAATTCACGCTAACAACAAACCATTAGCTAAGACTATTAGCTCAATAAACCGCTATATAGCTGCTTATTAATAGTTAAGTAATCCTTAAGATGCTTAATTTGCCATTATCATACTTTTAGAATTTGATTCGGTAACACTTTATTATTTTAGGTCACAATTCATGCTAACAACAAACCATTAGCTAAGACCATTAGCCCTATAAACCGATAATTAGCTGCTTTTTAATAGTAAGGTAGTAGTTGAGTAAGATGCGTAATTTGCCATTATTCTCTCTTTAGAATTTGTTTCGGTAACACTTTATTATTTTAAGTCACAGTTCATGCTAACAACAAACCATTAGCTAAGACTATTAGCTCCATAAACCACTATGTAGCTGCTTATTAATAGTTAAGTAATACTTAAGATGCTTAATTTGCCATTATCCCCCCTGTAGAATTTGTTTCGGTAACACTTTATTATTTTAAGTCACAATTCATGCTAACAACAAACCATTAGCTAAGACTATTAGCTCAATAAACCGCTATATAGCTGCTTATTAATAGTAAAGTAGTACTTAAGATGCTTAATTTGCCATTATGATCCTTTTAGAATTTGATTCGGTAACACTTTATTATTTTAGGTCACAATTAATGCTAACAACAAACCATTAGCTAAGACTTTTAGCTCAATAAACCGCTAATTAGCTGCTTATTAATTGTAACGTCGTAGTTAAGATGCATAGTTTGCCATTATCATCCTTTTAGAATTTGCTTCCGTAACACAAAATTATTTTAAGTCACAGTTCATGCTAACGACAAACTTTTAACGAAGACTATTAGCTCAATATGTCGCTAATTAGCTGCTTATTAATCATAACGTAGTAGTTAAAATGTGTAACTTGCAATTATAATCCTTTTAGAATTTGTTTCGGTAACACTTTATTATTTTAGGTCATAATTAATGCTAACAACAAACCATTAGCTAAGACTATTAGCTCAATAAACCACTAATTAGCAGCTTATTAATAGTAAGGTGGTTGTTGAGTTAAGGAGTTGGATTGGATTAGGGATGTAGAATACTTTATAGCAACTAATTTACAGTAAATA
This sequence comes from Danio aesculapii, assembly GCF_903798145.1. Taxonomy (NCBI): domain Eukaryota; kingdom Metazoa; phylum Chordata; class Actinopteri; order Cypriniformes; family Danionidae; genus Danio; species Danio aesculapii. The sequence goes on from NC_079453.1 coordinate 6,144,489, forward strand.
TCTTAATAGGCAGGTAATAAGCTAGTAGTAATTAGAGTGAATTGGACCTAAACTAAACCGTGTTTCCGTTGTTTAATTTTTTTTATTAGACATAGGTGATTTTAATTTTCTGTCTCCACCTACTTATTTTCTTTACACCTGTTATCCTTTTTAATGTCTCAGTTTTGCTCAAGTTTATTTATTAGGGCTGCACAATATATTGTTTGAGCATCGATATCGCAGTGTATGCATTCGCTATGGTCATATTGCAAGACATGCAATCTTGAGTTGGGATTATAGATGACCAGAAACCACAGGTTAAAACACACAAGATTTGTTTAGACACTGCAGAATTGAGCGATAGAGTGAATGTTTATCATCTGCATGTGTTTTAAGGCCTGTGACTATGTGAGCATTTTAAGAGCGTTTAAAGCTTTTTAGTTGTGCATAAAGAGGTTTAATCAAGATTTTTTGTTGAATTACTTATATGATGAACGCTGTGCAATGTTATTTTACATTGATTAATACATTTCTGTACGTGAATGCGGTTAGACTCTCTCCAGAAAAGCCATAACTGTAATCTTTGCTCCATTATGTTTATTTTAATACTGAGGTTTGTTTATTATATGTATAATAAATTACATTAAAAAGATATTTATTGATCACTCCCCTACAAAATCATCCCAATCACTTTAAAGCAAATACTTTGCAAATAGAGCTATTTAAGCCATCTGGGGTCCGTTCTTTGTACCTCGCTTAAATGATGTAACATGATTTGCCAGATCCTGGATCTTTTAATCTTGATAACTGATCTCTGGCTATTTTGGTTCTTCAAACAACTTTGCGAATCAGATTAAAATGTCTGGATGAACTGATCTGAGATCGATGCGTGTGTTGTAAAGGACAGATCTATCAATCCTTGAGATCATGATCAGCAATGCAGCGATTGGCTGACGGCACAGCAGTGTAATAACATCACCTGGTTAATATTCAATTATCCATGTGAGCAAAATGACATAAAATTAGCAGTAAACGGTTTGTTAAATATGACATGCAATAACTACACATTTGTTGTGAGCTGCAGGCTTTACACTTTCATGTGTCAAGATGATTCATCATGTATTTCAATGCATATCAATGTATTTAGTTCTACATTTAGAGATTTCCTTTATTATAGCAGGCTAGGCCTACTCAAGTTTTTTTAATCGGCGTAAGGAATAATTGTATAAATTAATTTTGCATCAAAAAAGCATTTTGATATCAGTAAAGGTGTCTGCAACTATTGCTAATCATCAAATCACTGGTATATTAGCGTATAATGCATAAATTATTATTATTTAAGTCAAATCAATACATTTTCTCTTTGAACCACCAGGTGGCAGTCTTTCTACTTATTTCAGAGTGCAGATTGCATACGTTTTATTAATATATATTTTTAAACTTTGTTGTTAAAAATATATATTTACTATTTCCCCAAGTGTATATAAATACTGTAAGAAAATATCAGAAATCGGTAGATACTTTCAGTATTATCTTTGCTTGAACTGACCCGATCTAATCCTGTTTATATGAAATGAGCCTGCTCCCTAGCAGGTTTGAGCTACCAGAATTGTTGCTATGACAACAAGTCTCAGATGAGTTTTGAAGAACTAAATGATCATGGATCGTGTCAAATCGTCAATATGCAAATCCAGCTAATTGAGTAATCCACGTACCAAGAACGGACCCCTGGTGAAATTGTATTTATCCAAAATAAATATTTTCTTTTTCTTTAACATAGTTGAGTCAATTTTGTAATAAATGTATTGTTTATTGTTTGCGAATGTTAGTAAGTATATTAACATCTACTAATGGAATCTCATCGTAAAGTGTTGCCGTTTATTTGTGTGCATTAGGTGCTTTTTACCTGGTGTTTGAGTACATGGACCATGACCTAATGGGACTGCTGGAGTCAGGGCTGGTGTCTTTCTCCCATGAGCACGTGCAGAGCTTCATGCGTCAGCTGATGGAGGGGTTAGACTATTGCCACAAGAAGAACTTCCTACACCGAGATATCAAGTGCTCTAATATCCTGCTAAACAACAGGTACTATGGCATTAGCATTAGGGCTACACAATATATCAAAAATATTGCAATAATGGTATATATGAGATATCTAGATTGCAGAGAAGGGCAATAAATTAATTTTTAAGTGCCAAGCATTTGTGTGCTGCAAGCATAGGATGTTTATCCAAACCGAACAATCATATAGGGCCTTTACTATCTTATCCCTGCATCTCCAGTACTATAGGTGAACCTAGAGCTGAAAATAAAGACTAATGTCAGGAGAAACAAAAGGACAACAGCCAATAAGAATCAAACTTTCCAGTTTTTCAGTCATTTGTGGGGTTTTAAAGTCTAAATGTTTGCACTGACAGTTTTTTTTTTGATTTATTTAGCTCTTAACATATCTATTACCTGTACGTTTTAGTATGATGAGTACATAAAAGATTTAAATCGCTGATGAATTAGCTTTTTGCAAGTTAGTAATGTAAGAAATAGTTATTACAACACTTAACAACAACGCATATTTTTTAATATCTGCATCATCTTTGTTTAGCTACACTAATGTTAAAAGTGTGGGGTTGGAATGTAAGAAAGGAATGCATTCATTTAGCATTGATGGATTAAATTGATCAAGTGACAGTGAGGACATTTATAACGATACAGAAGATTTCAGTTTCTAATAAATGCTGTTTCTTTTGGACTTAAATGAAAGAATCCTGAAAGAATGTATTATTGTTTCCTCAATTAGCTGCTCTACAGTTTTCATCAATGACTGTTCAAGTGTTTTTTGAACAGCAAATTAGCATATTGTAGAATGGTTTCTGAAGATTGGGATAATGATGCTGAATTCAGCTTTAAATCATGTGAATTAATAACATTTAATAGCAATACTATCAGCAAAATGATTATTTTAAATGATAATATTTCAGAATTGTGCTGTTTTTTTATTGCATTTTGTAGTAAAAAACCTGCTTTTTATAAAATAGAAAAGATTCTTACTCTAGCTTAAAGCATTACTTTAAATTTAGCATCTTTTTTCTTCAATAAATTCTTCAAAAATTAGTGTTTTGTACTGTTCCTTTAAACAATTATGTACTGCAATGAGGCAAGACTTGTGAAATGTAATCTCTTATTAATATGAATTCATTTCTGTGCCTTTAACTATTTAGTCTATTCTATTTTTTTAAGTGGTTTTAAATTGTTGTATGATATATATACTTCAGGGCTTTTAGAAGTTAAAATCAATTTGTATTTTGTATTTATTTATTTTACAGTGGTCAGATCAAGCTTGCTGATTTTGGTTTGGCTCGTCTCTATAACTCAGAGGAAAGGTGAGTGTGTGTTAGGGATTTCATTTGTCAGTCTTATCAAAGATTATATTTAACAGGTTTATTTTTATTTATTTTTTGTAAGTATGGCAAAAAGTGAAGCAAACTTCACTTTTAACCATGGTTCCCACTGTTTCATGGACACCAAAATCAAGGACTTCTAAAATCACTAATATTTTTAATTGAGCACCTTAATTCACACTTCCAGCACATATAGCACCATGAAAGTCTGTCCTGTACCAAACAGCATAGAAGCTCTAAGAGGCGACACTCTGTTGCTATTTGGTAAGCAGCCACTAGATGCTGCTAGTGTCACGCGGTGGCCATTTTCGAATGAAAATTCCAATAGAAGAATAGCACGGACGACTAACACTAGACAGAATGAATTAAAATATTGAGGTAAATATGAGTTAAAATGAGTACATTCCCATTTAAAAGTAACATTTTAAAGCAATATCCCAATGAAAACAGACAATTTCCAAAATGTTTGACAAGACTAAGTTTAATACGTCTGATATCTAAATTAGTATACACCACAAAAACTACATTATCTGGTAGTTTGTATGGACTCCAAAATTTTTATTGACAGCATTAGAAGTCATGAATGAATATATATATATATATATATATATATATATATATATATATATATATATATATATATATATATATATATATATATATAAATAAATAAATTTGAAGAAAATAAAAACTTTATTAGTCTTTTTTTAACAGACAACATAGGAAAAAATACTATGTACCATTATAATAGGTGTGTCCCAAATCGCATACTTATGCTCTATTTTACGCCATTTTGTTGTATAACTAGTGTAAGTAGTGCATTCACACTGAAAACTTAAATAATAAGTGCACTTTAATTCCCCGGATGATGCACTCATTCAGCCGTTAAAATGATGTGTGGAATGATGGACACTTCACACACTCAACGACTGCAGGTTTGCTCATGTAGCTGAAGGAGCGGAGCTATCGGGCGCCCATGTTGGATAACTTTATTATGGATTGTGAAAGCAAAACTCTTCTACGGGAGTGATTATAGCGCCTCCCGATAATGAATGCGGTTATAATCATGGCAGGTATGGTTTTGATAGTTGGGCCATTTATTTCACTGATTTGGCAACTGTCAAACGTCATCAGGGAAACGGTTTGAATATCCGCTTAGTAAAATAACCATTAGTGTTTCATTAGGGGCGATACTGCGTACATATACTATGCTGTTGAGTGTGTAAGTGCATAGCGTATAGTGTGCCATTTAGGACGCAGAAAATACAATACTCCAACAAAGTACTGTTTATCTGTTATCAACTTCCCATTTTGAAAGTCATGTTAATTTAATTTAACACGTCAGTATTAATATGTATTATGCCAGTGCGTAAACTATTAAATTTAAAGTAATTTCACCTAAAAGTGACAAGAAAACAAGTATGGGTAATATATAAACATTAAGTCTGTAAAATAAACTATTAAAAGTGCTGATGATTGTGATCGTAAGTGTTGTATTGTCGTCTTTCAGGTTGTATCTCAGCTTTAATGCGCTTTTTAAATGAATAAATCAAAAACAAAGCAGCTGCTTGCCATCGCGATAGCAATAAGATCCAATTGGACGGCCGATCACTTTCACTCCAGAATGGCAGAATCACTCGGTGCTGCTGTTGCAATGGAACGTTCTATTGAGTTTCGCTTGGTGATTCTAAGCTCTTTGCCTGTACCAAAGAGCATAGAATCACCAAGAGGCGACACTCTAGTGCGATTTGAGAATCAGCCACTAGATGCCACGGCGGCCATTTTGGATTGAAAATTCCAATAGAACGACAGCATATTATAAGTCTGTAAAATAAACTATTAAAATGATTGTGATAGTAAGTGTTGTATTGTCGTCTTTCAGGTTGTATCTCAGCTTTAATGCACTTTTTAAATGAATGAATAAAAAACAAAGCAGATGCAAGCCATCGTGACCGAAACGTGACCCAATTGACAGCCGATCGCTTTCACTCCAAAATGGCGGAATCCGGGGCTGTTGCTGGGCGCTGCTGTTGCAACAGAACGTTCTATTGAGTGTCGCCTCGTGGTGATTCTAAGCTCTTTGGCTGTACTTAACATTTCACTTACACTTAATATTTACATTAAAATGTCATAGTAAGGATGATGTCGTTTTTAAAAAATGTTGACCGTTTTAAACAGAACTTTAATACAATTAGTTGCATTTAATACTGTTAATATTCAAATATTAATTCTGAAATATTAATAAAATGCAGTATTTCTCATAGTTCTTGTATACAACTTAAATGTAAGATTTTTAAATGAAAAATTTCTTAGTTTTTTCAGTTTTTGAAAGCAGCACAGTATTGTTAAAGTAACGCCATAAACATAGTGAACCTGTGTTTGTTTTTTTAAGTACTTTTCAGGCCTTTAATTCATGTGTCTGAAATTCAGGTACTTCCAAGAAGCGTGGGAACCCTGCTTTTAACATTTAATGTTTAAGTTTCCTTCACACTTCTCTGTGGCGATGATTTAAAAAATAATAATAAAAATGTGGGGGACACAAATTTTGTAATGTGGGTGGGACATCTCTCCCTGGTGGAAATGACACCCCACTCACTAGTCTCTCATTCCACACAAATATGTTGTGCAGCTTAATGCATGCTTATGTCTATTACTTTATCAAAGCATGTTTATATGATAACTTCACGTTCCAGAAACCCTGTAATTGAGACTAGGGCTGCACAATATATCATTTCATCATCGATATCGCTATGTGTGGATATTGCAGGATACGCGGTGTTGAGTTGGGATTATATTTAATCAACAATTGAGAATACATGAGATTTGTGGAGTCATTGCAAAGTATAACCATAACAGAGTCAAACTTTATCATTGGTATGTGTTTTAAAGGCATTTCAAGACAGCGTAAAGCATTCGGGCTGAATAACGTGCAACATTTGTTACTTAAATAAAGAATAATTGTACTGAATTATTAATGCAATGAAGACTATATTGTTTTATTGGTCACACTTTAAAATAAGGTTCATTAGTTAATGTTATTTAATGCATTTACTAACATGAACAAACAATGAACAATACATTTACTGCAGTATTTGTTCATGTTAGTTAACGTTAGTTAATGAAAATACAGTTGTTCATGTTAACTCAGTGCATTAACTAATGTTAACAAGCATGGACTTGGATGTAAATAATGCATTAGTAAATGTTCAGTTATGATTAATAAATGCTGTAGTGTTGTTTATGATTAGTTCATGTTAGTAAAGGCATTAACTAATGAACCTTATTGTAAAGTGTTACCGTTTTATTTTGTATTTCATTGGTCACTTTTTATACCTGAATACTGGAAAATCAAAAAGCATTGTTTATTGTAATTATTCTTGCTTGCAATTTGTTTATTTATTTATTTTTTTTTTAATAAATTATTCACACCCTTACAAAATCACCCCAACCCATCGAAATTAATCATTTGTCTTTGTAAAATAGAGCTATCCAAGCCATCTGCTGAAATTGTATTATTGTATTTATATCGCAATATACACTCATCAGCCACTTTAAGTACACAGTCTCCCGTTCCACCACATCCCAAAGGTGCTCTATTGGATTGAGTTATGGTGACTGTGGAGGCCATTTGAGTACAGTGAACTCATTGTCATGTTTAAGAAACCAGTCTGAGATGATTCACGCTTTATGACATGGTGTGTTATCCTGCTGGAAGTAGCATCAGGAGTTGGGTACACTGTGGTCATAAAGGGGTGAACATGGTCAGCAACAATACTCAGGTAGGCTGTGGCGTTGACATGATCCTCAATTGGTACTAATGGGCCCAAAGTGTGCTAAGAAAATATCCCCCACACCATTACACCACCACCAGCCTGAACCATTGATACAAGGCAGGATGGATCCATGCTTTCTTGTTGTTGACACCAAATTCTGACCCTACCATCTGAATGTCGCGGCAGAAAGACTGGCACCAACAACCATGCCACGTTTAAAGTCACTTAAATCACCGTTCTTTCCCATTCTGATGCTCTGTTTGAACTGCAGCAGATCGTCTTGACCATGTCTACATGCCTAAATGCTTTGAGTTGCTGCCATGTGATTGGCTGATTAGAATTTTGTTAACGATTGGCACCAGTGGTGTAAGGGTTAGTGCGTCGACGCATGCACTCACGGTGACCCGAGAACGATTCCCGCCTCATGGTCCTATGCCGATCCTTCCCCTCTCTCTGCTCCCCATGCTTTCCTGTCAATACTTTACATTTTCCTATCCATTAAAGGCGAAAAACCCCAAAAACATTATTAAAAAATAAAATAAAATTTGTGTTAACGAGCAGTTTGACAGGTGTACCTAATAAAGTGGCCAGTGAGTGTATATCACCAAAAAAAAAAAAAAATCTAAATGTCATATTTTTCCATTATCATGCAGCCCTAATTGATACTGTGAGTGTGTGTAATTCTGAGATGATGGTGTTTTCCAGTCGGCCGTACACTAATAAGGTGATCACACTGTGGTATCGCCCTCCTGAGCTGCTACTAGGGGAGGAAAGATACTCGCCTGCTATTGACGTCTGGAGTTGCGGGTGAGGAAAAAACAAATCTAAATGCCATCATCTCATTACCTCTACACCCAAAATGATTTAAGGTAATGATTTCTTTGTGTGTGTTTTTGTTTAAAGGTGTATTCTGGGAGAGCTCTTCACTAAGAAACCAATTTTCCAAGCCAACCAAGAGCTTCTCCAGCTTGAGCTGATTAGGTGTGTTTAGATGTTTGTTTTTGTCATTCTAATGCTGGAGGATGGGGAAAAGGACTTTAGTTGAAATGCTGTGTGTCTTCTTTTTTTCCCCCGGTCAGTCGTTTGTGTGGTAGTCCGTGTCCTGCTGCTTGGCCAGATGTAATCCGCCTGCCGTACTTCAATACCATGAGACCCAAGAAACAGTACAGGCGACGCTTACGAGAGGAGTTCTCTTTGTAAGTTTTAACCTGATTCCTAAAACACTTCCATTGTGAACATAACAGACTGTTCTGTTAATGATAGAGGTTTATTTGACGGAAAATGCAGTAAAAAAACAGATATTGGGATTTATATTTTATAATATTTAAATGTTTAAAATGTCATTTTAGTTCTCTTATGTAAAACTTTCAGCGTCTTTACGCCAAGCTTTAGTGACAAGTGAATGTTGATCATCTCATCAAGAACTATTTCTTATTATTATTAATGTAGAAAACAGTGCTGGTTAAGCATTTTTCAGGATGCTTTGAATTGAAGGTGTGCCGAGCAAACTTTACAAATGCTTCATCCTTCATAGGTGGACGCTGCTGTGATTTGGCTAAAAATGCATAAATACTCGGTACATGTTAAATAATCTACAGTCAGGGTTCATACGTCCCTAGATTAATCATGGAATATTGACGAGGCATTTTTCAGGCCTGGAAAAGTTTTGGAAAAACGGATAAACCCAAAATGTTTTGATAAAGTCCTGGAAATTTGTTAAACAAATATCAATGTACTTGAATAGATGCTTACCGGCCACTTTATTAGGTACACCTTACTAGTACCCTGTTGGACCATATTTTGCCTTCAGAACTGCCTTTAATCCTTCATGGCATAGATTCAACAAGGTACTGGAAATATTCCTCAATGGATTTGCTCTATATTGACATGATAGCATCATGCAGTTGCTGCAGATTTGTTGGCTGCACATCCATAATGTGAAACTCCCATTCCATCACATCCCAAAGGTGCTCTATTGGATTGAGATCTGGTAACTGTGGAGGCCATTTTAGTACAGTGCACTCATGGTCATGTTGTTAAAAAACCAGTCTGAAATGATTCGTGCTTTGATATGGTGCAAATTCTGACCCTACCATCTGAATGTCGCAGCACCAACAACCATGCCACGTTCAAAGTCACTTAAATCGCCTTTCTTCCCGATGCTCGGTTTGGACTGCAGCAGATCGTCTTGACCATGTCTACAAGCCTAATGCATTGAGTTGCTGCAATTTGATTAGCTGTTTAAAAATTTGGACAGGTGTACCTAATAATGTGGCCGGAGAGTGTATTTGAGATCTTAATAGTTTAAAATACAATTGTGTTTCTTCGTGTGACATTCCCTGTGTGGGGCTACTCTCAGTTTCAGCTTTGCCTCTCTTTTATTCACCGTGATTCAGTCTACATTTTGAATGTCGTGTCCAGAAGCAATCTCTAACTAGAGGTACTATTAACTAAGAGTACTATTCTTATAAGTCTTGTGAAAACACAAGCCAACATTACTGCAATTTTCACACAGACAGCGAGAAACTTTCTAAACTATTTTACAGATATAAAAATAAATATGAACTACATTGTCTCATATTTGTGATATGCTGCAATACATTTGAATGAATTAATTTTCTAAATGGACATTACATGAAAAATTGGGTCCTAAATATTTACCTAAAATATTTGTAAGGTCTATACAATTTTAGTATTGTATGAACAGCTTTTATTTGAAATATAAAAATATTTACTGATGTTTCATGAATAGTATGCACTTTTCGACTTTCGGCTCATCTTCGTTCTTTGTGTGTGTGTGTGTGTGTGTCTTCGACTGATCAAATGAGTGGAGGTGTTTGAGTTCAGAAACTGTGCTTGCTGATAAAGAAAATAACTGACTAAAAAGATATGGACCCCTGTAAGAATTGCCCAGTACTTTATAATCTTAGTGTCTGTTTGTAGTCTGCCCACCCCTGCCCTTGACCTGCTGGACCACATGTTGACGCTGGACCCCTCGAGACGCTGCACAGCTGAACAGGCTCTCGCCAGCCAGTTTCTGTGTGATGTGGAGCCCAACAAGATGCCACCGCCAGAGTCAGTACACTCACAAACACACTGAATAAATCTTAATTACCTCAATAAATAGGATACAAGCGGCTTGTTCTGTTGTCAGTGCAAACTTCATGGTGTTTTTTTAATCATGTGGTGTCTCTTTTTAGTTTGCCTCATTGGCAAGACTGTCACGAGCTCTGGAGCAAGAAGCGACGGCGGCAGAGGCAAAGCGGAGTTTCTGAAGATCTCCCTGTCGCCAAAGTCCCCCGAAAGGAGCCCGCAGGAGCTTCAGGAGGGGAAAACAGTCGCCCGCCACCGAGTCCACCTCCACCGCCGTCATCTGCTCATCCTGCAGCCGCTAACACCATAGCCAGTGAGCTGGAAGGTGGGCCATCAATTGACTAATCTTTAACTAAAGCAGAAAGTAATGTAGGCAGGCAGTAAGAGGAAGTGGACTGTTGATGTGGGTAGTTCAGCATCATGTGACTTCTGGTTGAAATGAACATGGGCAAACAAGATTGAGGAAATAGGTGCTTGCTGTTAGTTGAACAGCTGTTTGTATGCCTAAAACTGCCAGCCAGTATTACCGTACGTTCACACTGAAAGCGGCGAGAGCGTCAAAAGTAGCCGGAAGTCATTCATTTTCAATGAGAGCCGGCGACGAGAAGCAGCGTGGCTCGTCTTCACCAGTGTGAGCGTCGAGGAGAGTTGAAATCAAGTCAACTTTATGGTAATGAGCTATGACGCGATTCGGCGGCAAGCAATCAGAATGAAGAAGTCCACCGCTTGAGAGGAGTCCAGAGAACACAGACCTGTGAACTTTGGTTCCGACCACAGTTGTTCCCAAGGGTTTGATTATTACGGTCGGCGTATTTTCAATTATTTACAATGTTTTCTCACAGGAACATAAATTAAATAAGTTACTGATGTGCTTTAATGTTGTAACGTTATATATTTATCTTTAAAAAAGCGGGAATCTCATGCGACAGTACAAAACAGTATTGCTGCTTCAGAATATTTCAGACATATAAACACATATTGGATAATGAAGTGGAGCAAATCCACGCCACATGCAACTCGATCTTCCATTGTTATATGAATTAAAGAAGTGCGCAACATTTTCACGCTAGGAAGCATGTTTTATGCAGGAATGTAACTGATATGCTGCAACGGCCCCTTTAAATACGAGATCAATGTAGCAAATTGCGACCTTGGATGCTTTCGGTATACGCACAGTTACCCATGCACTAACGCTACTGTTTTGATATGGCTAAAAACGATATATTTTGCCAGATCATTATGTCGCTTCACAAAATAATGTCTAGAATCATTCAATTATTATTTTTTGTGAAACGCTAGTTAATTTAAATTGTTTTTTCCTTTTTTTTTTGCATCTTCTATAAATATTTTAACTGTGTAGCTTTTAGGGATGGGTACCGAAACTCGGTACTTTATCGGTATCGGTGCTACTGGACAGTTATTGCAGAGTAAACATTACTTACAGCACAATTTAACTGACAAGCCTCGTCTGCACAGTTGGCACTCTCAGCAGAGGATCGCGCTAAGCGTACACACATAGCTTGCAACACAGACTTGCGCACATGCAGCTCGTAAGCTTGCGGAGTGAACCAAACTGGTTGTATTTTCCAAGTGGACAGCGACAATGCCCGTTGCAACAAACGTATCAAGTTGTTTTCTTGTATAAGCGGAAATGCAAGCAATCCTGCTAAGTGAAAGTATCTTTAAAAAGTGAAATATACTGCAATGAAAGGTACTGCGAAGTTAACTGCAATGAAAAGTAGTGAGAAGTTTTTGACTGCCTAGCTACTAACGGTAGCGTTACATCATCCACATCGTTATGCCAGCAGTCAAACACCTAAATTAGTGTAATATTAATAGTTTAATCAACACACACATTCGGTTACAATGGAAACCGTATGTTTTTTCTGCAGTAGCCTAAATAAATGTTAAACATTAAAAATGTTTTAACGTCAGCTGTATTTACAAATATAGCTTATGAATAGCCTAATAATAAACTGTTCTTGTTATGAAAGCTTATTTTTACATTGCAAGATGCTCCAAAACTGTATTAAAAACACAGTTAACTCCCAAAACTCTCTTAACTCATTTATATGAATGCGTTAGTGAAAAATCATCAACATCATCTCATTTAACTGCATTTTGCAACTCAAAGAGGGTATTTTCAACTGCAGGGAGCACAATAAACCAAGAAGGAACCAAGAAACCAAGAAGTCAAACATGTTGATCTTTCTCCAGAAGAATGGTTAAAAATGGAGTCATTTTCCTTCAAACAACTGTACATTCTTTTACAGGAAATTTTTTTTAAATTTGTTTTACAATTACCGGTTTTGTTTTATTTTACATTTAAAAACGTAATAATATAACAAAATGTTGTTAATTCTGTTCAATTGGTTTTGTTTTTTTTCCCATTAAAAAAAAGTACAGATAAGAGAGCTGTTAAAATACCGAACCGATAAGTGGCATCAATAAAAGTAGTAATACCGTTAAAACTTTAACGATACCCATCCCTAGTAGCTTTAGTGTGCTCAAATTATTTTTAGTGAATGAATTTTTGATAACTTCCTAATGTTTTTATTACAGTAAAAGAAGATCTTCCTAAATCGTTGAGCAATTAAAAAACTTCTTCTTATTAAACTAATACCCTCCCCCTCAACAAAACCACTCCACTCCATCTACAATGACAAATTCTTATTTTTTCCAAATAAAATCATTCAGGTCATCTGTTGAGAACATCCTGTGAATTAAAATACATTGTTAAAAAACCTGACTATTTTGGTCGCCTACCAATTAGGCTAACACGAGAAATTAGCTTGATGGAAAGATGATGATGAGGGAGAGGAGTTATTTCTGAAGCAGGATTCCTCGAGAAGTACATGTTAAGATGCAAATAACGTTAATTCTGATGCTGTTGTGTTCTTTCAACTCAAATAAGTCCAGTAGTTTGAACAAGCAGAAACATATCCATAACGTGTGTAAATTTTCCTCATTTAAAATATGTTTACGGATTGCTATTTTTTAGACCCCATAACTCTGTGGTTAGTTAAATATAAACAGATGTTTCAATATTATGTTAACATATACTTTGTGAATTTATGTGTTCAGTTTTTACTGCAAATGTCTCATCCATAATGCTGGAATTGTTCTAATGTCATTTTTTTCCCTACATTGTGCAGCCCTAAAAAGCTGTTGTGTTTTCTATGAATGGGCATCATATATAACCGTTTCTCTGTGCAGGTCTGGGAGCCGCAGCGGAGCAGTTGAACCAGACGGAGCTGGCGGTGCTGCTGAACCTGCTCCAGGGCCAGTCAGACAATCTGAGCATCCCACAGATGGCAGAGTTTCTGCGCAGCTCCTCATCTGAAGCCTCCACCTCAGTCCTGTCCCGGACCCCCGCCGCCCCCTCCACCCCTGAGCCCGACACCGCGCAGCAGCTCGAACTGCTCAGCCAGCTCTCCACCCTAATCCAGTCCTCTAGCGTCCCGCAGCCGGCAGAAGCCCCGCAGGAAGACCAGGCCGGCATTCTGGCGCTCCTATTGGAGCAGCTAATCAAGCCGCCGGCGGCAGAGGCGGAGCGGGCTGACGAGAGCAACGGGGTTCCACCAGAGGAGGGCGCTGCACATGCCGGCTCCGCTTCTGTCACGAGCGCCGATAGCGAGGGCAAGTGTTAGTTAAGTCTATAGGGGGCGGGGCTTGTCTAGGCGAAAGCTGTGATTGGCCGCAGCTAAATGGGCGTGGCTTGGAACGTCTCATTAGCATGGCCGATAATGTGGGACCCACCCACATTTAAGAAACGATATGCTGTTTTCTTGCAGAGATGTTTTTTTCTCTCTCTATTGTTTTTGTTTTCTTCCTAAAAATCTTCCTAAGGGGAAAACGTTTAATTAGTTGGGAACTGCAGGCTAACGAATAGAGAAATAAATCGTCATGTTCATTCGACAAATCCAGATGTTTATTTCCTGCTTTCGTGAGTTTTATGGTTTTTAGTTTTTTTTTTTTTTTTCATAGGAATAAAATGCCCAGAGCGCCGTCTGCGTGCCACTCATTCACAGCAGACTTTATGTATGTGTGTGTGTGTGTGCAGGAATGAGCTCACAGACAGGAAGCAGGAGTTCTTCATCTGTTGGCACACACTGCGAGTCCTCGACAGATGGTTACGGTGTTTGCGTTCAAATGTCACTCTTTTAAAGCCAGATTAAACAGAAATAAAGAGCCGTTTTGGACACATCTCTACTTATGTGTGTCTGTTCTAGTACACTCAGAAAACAACACTTACCTGGAGTAAGATGAGCAGCGTTTGCGACCGCCCTCTTGCATCTTTTTTTAAGCATTTATTAATTGGTTAAAGCACAGATGGGGGAATCTTAAAATGATGTCAAGAATATGCCACTGTCACAAACTCACCTCTGAACTGAACATTTCACATCTGCACAGAGAAATAAACAAACAAAATGATTTACAGTTGGGTTTGAGTAAAGCAGATTTAGTTTTGTTCTATAAACTGACTGAATTTCATCCAAAATTAAATTAAAAATAATTATTTAGACCATTTCCAAGTTAGGGCTGGGCAATATGGCAAAAATGCAATCTCGATAATTATTTTCCATATTGAATGTTAATGATATATTTCAATAGAAGTTGTTAATGCTTCCAGATTTAAAGAGTACCCCAACAATGACTGAATACACCATAATTAGAGACTCCATTAAATGCCTTACCATTTTTGGCTGATAAATTTTCGGTAGCCAAAAATCAACACACTTCTAGATTCTTATTGTTGTGCATTTCTGTTGTGTGATTGGCTCTTAGATCAATATAGAGTGCATGTAAGTGCAGTGCTTATAATTGTTGTTGACATACATTTTATTGCAATTTGATATAATATCATTTATCAAGGTATGCGAGCTGTCACTGGGGTGGGACCTTTTCAAAAGGTACACATTTGTACTTAAAGGGTACATATTGGTACCTCGAAAGTATATATTAGTACCTAAAATGTTAAGAGGAACACATTTGTACTATTTAGGTACTAATATGTACCCTTGAGGTGTTAATATGGACCTTTTAGGTACAAATTTGTACCTTTTGAAAAGGTTTCACCCCAGTGTTTATTATATTACAAAAAAATAAATATTAACTTTGACTAAAACCTAAACCTATTCATTCCAGAGAAATTGACCATTTCCAAGCTCTTACATTTTTTCAAAGTTGTTTTTTTTTTTTTTTACTATTACTACATTTGCCCTTGAAACCATGCTT